>NW_016816276.1:888767-896160 GCF_001698545.2 Rhinopithecus bieti
GGGTTCTTTTTTGGTTCCCTATGAACTTTAAAGCAGTTTTATCCAATTCTGTGAAGAAAGTCATTGGTAGCTTAATGGGGATGGCATTGAATCTATAAATAACCTTGGGCAGTATGGCCATTTTCACAATATTGATTCTTCCTATCCGTGAGCATGGTATGTTCTTCCATTTGTTTGTGTCTTCTTTTATTTCACTGAGCAGTGGTTTGTAGTTCTCCTTCAAGAGGTCCTTTACATCCCTTGTAAGTTGGATTCCTAGGTATTTTATTCTTTTTGAAGCTGTTGTGAATGGGAGTTCATTCATGATTTGGCTCTCTGTCTGTTACTGGTGTATAAGAATGCTTGTGATTTTTGCACATTGATTTTGTATCCTGAGACTTTGCTGAAGTTGCTTATCAGCTTAAGGAGATTTTGGGCTGAGACAATGGGGTTTTCTAAATATACAATCATGTCATCTGCAAACAGGGACAGGTTCTTGGTCTGTTGCCCAGGTTGGGGTGCAGTGGTGTGATCATGGTTCACTGCAGCCTTGACCTCCCAGGCTCAAGTGATTCTCCAGCCTCAGCTTGTTGAGTAACTTGGACCACAGATACACACTGCCACACCTGGCTAATTTTTTTTTTTTTTTTTTTTTTTTTTTTTTTTTTTTTTTTTTTTTTTTTTAGTAGAGAAAAGATCACGCTGTATTTTTCGGTCTGGTCTCAAACTCCTGAGCCCAAGCAATCCTTCTACCTTGGCCTCCCAAAGTGCTGGGATTACAGGCATAAGCCACTGTGCCTGGCCTCTGTCATTATTTATGTATGGTATGACTTCTATGTAAAAAATGCAAAGACACTTACAGACAACAATATTACAATAATAGAGTTCAGCAAGATTTGGGTTATAAAAAACCTGTGTAAAAACTGATGTGTTCAGCTGAATGCAGTGACTCATGCCTGTAATCCCAACATTTTGGGAAGCTGAGGCGGGTGGATCACTTGAGGTCAGGAGTTCAAGACCAGCCTGGCCAAACATGGTGAAACCGCATCTCTACTAAAAATACAAAAAAAGAAAAAAAAATAGCTGGGCATGGTGGCAGGTTCTTGTAATCCCAGCTACTTGAGAGGCTGAGGCAAGAGAATCACTTGAACCTGGGAGGCAGAGGTTACAGTGAGCCAAGATTGTGCCATTGCACTCCAGCCTAAGTGACAGAGTGAGACTCCCTCTGAAAAAAAAAAAAAAACCAAAAGCTGATGTGTTCCTGTTAAAGAAAATTAAGATGCATTTTAAAAAATATTTACTATCAAGCAAAGTCCTATGGATAAAAAATATTAATTTACAATAGCAACAGAAACTGTAAAATACAAAGAAATAAACCTCCTCAAAGGCGTACAAGACCTTTATGGGAAAATGATAAAATCTATTGAAAGATTTTGAAAGAGGCCTAGAAAAAGAGGAGTAGCATGTTCAGAGATGGGAAACAATGTTTAAAGATGTCCCTATATTAACATAATTCCACTTAACACAGCAATATTTGTGTGTGTGTGACTTGAGATATAGATTCTAAAATTCATTGAAAGAGAAGCCTTAGCAATGCAAATTTCAGTAAGTATAAAGTAGGCAAGCTTGTCCTACAAGATATTGAGACTCCTTCTAAAGCCACAGTAACTAGAATGATATCATACTGGCCCAACGATATATACATAGACCAGTAGAATTGGCTATATAAATCAAAAGGATAAAAACTTTGTAATCCCAGCAGTTTGGAATGCCAAGGTGGGTGAATCACCTGAGCTAAGGAGTTTGAGAACAGCCTGGCCAACATGGTGAATCTCTGTCTCTACTAAAAATACAAAATTAGCCAGGCGTGTTGGTGTGCGCCTGTAATCCCAGCTACTCAGGAGGCTGAGGCACCAGAATTGCTTGAACCCAGGAGGAGGAGGTTGTAGTGAGCTGAGATCACGCCATTGCACTCTAACCTGGGTGACAAGAGTGAAACTCTATTCCCAACCCCCCAAAAAAACCAACTTTGTCTATGAAAACTTTATATATGACAGAGTTGGCAGTATAAATCAAGTAAGAAAGGATAATATAGCCAAAAAATGATGTTTGGTCTACTGGTTATACAGAAAATAATAAATGATTCCTATCTCATACTATATGCAGAAACAAATTCCAAGTGTTTCAAAGATCTTTTTGAGAGACAAAATTCAGAGCTTTCAGGGACAATATAAGAGTATCTTTATAACCTAGGGTAAGGAAAGAGTCCTTAAAAAAGACACAGAAAGCATAAACTCTCAAGGACAAGACTGACAAATTTGACTACGTGAAAGTTAGATGGTTTTGTCATAAAATGTTACTATGCACAAAGTTGAAATTATTTATTAAAAATTATTTTTTTTCCTACCACACTGTTAAAAATTATAATCTCCTAATCCCAAGTATTAGAAAGAATAAGCCAGGTGTGGTGGCTCACACCTGTAATTCTAGCACTTTGGGAGGCCGAGGTGGGTGGATTGCCTGAGCTCAGGAGTTTGAGACCAGCCTGGGCAACATGGCTAAACCTTGTCTCTAATAAAAATACAAACAATTAGCCAGGCATGGTGGCATGTACCTGTAGTCCCAGTTACTCAGGAAGCTGAGACACGAGAATCTCTTGAACCTGGGAGGCGGAGGTTTCAGTGAGTGGAAATTGCATTACTGTACTCCAGCCTGGGTGACAGAGTAAGACGCTGTCTAAAAAAAAAAAAAGAAAGAAAGAAAAAAAAGGAAAAAAAGAATGCAGAGCAACAGGAACTCTCAAGTATAAATTGGCATAACACTTTGGAGAGTAATTTTGAAATATCTGGTAAAATTAAAGATGCACATATTTTAAGATTCAGCAATTCTATTTCTATGTTTATAACATAAAGGTCTCCAAAGTGTGGTGCAGGCAACCCAGTGGGGTGCAAGCAACCCAGGAGATTGCATAAGATGATCTACATTTGAGAGCAGGAAAACAAGGTTGGACTTTCTACCCTATGTGGGCATAGGGGCACCACTGAAGGGTTTGAAGAAGTCCACGGATAATGATCATATTTGCATTTTAAAAGATCACTCTGGTACCAGTGTGGAGGATGACTGGAATGGAACAGAACAAACAGCAGGAAGAACATTTAAATCTGGGGATTACCACGGTCAGACAAGAGATACAGAGCTTGGAGTGACACCGTGAGTGATCTGGGGATGAGCAGGAGAGGAATTTTAAACACGATTCAGCTGTACTGTATGATTCTATTTATATAAAATTCTAGAAAAGGCAAAACTATAGTGAAAGAAAGCAGATCAGTGGTTGGTGAGACTCACTGTCAAAGGGCATGAAGATTTTAGGATGAAGGAACTCTTTTATATTTTGATTGTGGTTACAGACGGTATACAATTACCAAATTCATCAAATGCTACCCTTAACATGAATGAATATTATTGTATATAAATAATACCTTAATTTTTTTAAGTGAAAAAATGGGACTAAGAAAAAAGATTTAGGAGGTAGAATCAATAGAACTCGGTATGTGAATATTTTGCTTTACATAGTGGCTGTTTTTCTAGAGGAGATGTATAAAAATAAAATTGAAAGTGCTCTAAGGGAACTATCCAAACTAGTATTCAGCCTGATTTCTAATAGAGAATTTCAAAAATAAAAAAGAATACACAAATATAAAAAATAACATAAAAAATTAAAAAAAAGAATACACAAAAGTTGACAGAATGACATAATGAAACCCAATATACTCAATATTCAGCTTTAACAATTGTCAATTTATGGCCAATTTTGTTTCATTTATATCCCATTCTACTTTTACCCTGCTACTCAGTTATTCTGAAGCAAATGCTAGACATTATATAATTTTAACCATAAAAATTTTAGTATAAATCTGTAATAAGTAGAGTTTAAAAAAAAACCACAATACCATTATTACACCTAAAAAATTAATAGTAATTCTTGAATGTCACCTAATATCCAGCCATAGTTCAAATATCTAACTTTCTCACAAAGTTATACATTTTCATTTTTACAGTTTGTTTGAATTAAAATCCAAATAAGGACCATTTGATATACCTTTTAATTCCATTTAAAAATTATTATTATGGCCAGGCATAGTGACTCATGCCTGTAATCCCAGCACTTTGGGTGGATTTCTTGAGCCAACATAGTAAAACCCCACCTCTACAAAAAACAGATAAATTAGCCGGGCGTGGTGGCAAGCTCCTGTAGTCCCAGCTACTCAGGAGTCTAAAGTGGGAGGATCGCTTGAACACGGAAGATAAAGGCTGCAGTGAGTTATGACTGCACCACTGCACTCCAGGTTGGGTGACTGAGCGAGACTCTCTCTCTCTCTCTCTCTCTCTCTCAAAAACAAACAAACAAACAAACAAACAAAAAACTATCATTTTACAGAGACGGATGTCTCACTGTGTTGCTCAGGGTGGAGCACAGTGAATATTCACGGGCATGATCACAGGTCATTGCAACCTCGAATTCCTGAGCGCAAAAAACCCTCCTGCCTCAGCCTCTTCAGTAGCTGGGACTACAGGCTCATGCCACTGCTTCTGGCTTTAACTTCATTTTTAAGATAATTTCTCTTTCTCTTCTTTTTACCTTTGCAATTTATTTGTTGACTAATCTGTATTTTCTTAATGTAAGGACTCCTTCTATTATGCAAATAAGCACCATTTAATTAAGTGAGTTTCTTTTCAATTCTTTTTTGTTTTTTTCAGAGACAGAGTCTTGCTCTGTTGCCCAGGCTGGAACGCGGTGGTGCAATCTCAGCTCACCGCAACCTCTGCCTCCCATGTTCAAGAGATTCTCCTGCTTCAGCCTCCTGAGTAGCTGGCACTACAGCCACGTGCCACCATGCCCGACTAATTTTTTGTATTTTTAGTAGAGACGGGGTTTCACCGTGTTAGCCAGGATGGTCTCGATCTCCTGACCTCCTGATCCGCCCGCCTCCGCCAAAGTGCTAGGATTACAGGCCTGAGCCACCGTGCCCGGCCGAGATTGTCTTGTTCTGTCACCCAGGCTGGAGTGCAATGGCATGATCATGGCTCACTGTAGCCTCAACCTCCCAAGTTTAGGCGATCCTCCTGTCTCAACCTTCCAAGTAGCTGGGTAGCTGGGACTTCAGATGGCTCACCACTGCAACTGGCTAAGTTTTAATTTTTTGTAGAGACAAGGTCTCACTATGTTAGCCAGGCTAGTCTGAAACTCCTGAACTCAAGCTATTCTCTGGCTTTGGCCTCCCAAAGTACTGAGATTACAGGCATGAGCCACTGTGTCTTGCCATGGGTTTCTTTATTTGGATTGTTTTATAATTATTCTTTTAATATTTTAGTTGCAGTCCAAGAATTTTTTGATGAAGTCATAGATTGGTGACATAGGATTATCTCACAGTATGCCTAGTATGTTTTTGCTTTTGTCAACTTGTCTCAAGGGCAGCAATAATATGACTTACAGCACTGTTTGGGCATCAACACAGGTGTGAATCACTTACAGTTGTTTGGAGATCATCTGTTCTATCAAGGAAGGTATTCAATCTTTCTTCTTTCTCCAAAATTTTATCAATATTTTGTGTCATAACATTTTTTACATCAGTCACTTGATGGCTTATTGTGGAAATGGTGTGGTCACCTTGATTTTTATTGTATTTCATCTATATAGAAATGAAATATAGAAATTTTATTTTTATAAATGAAATCCATTATAATATACTGTACAAACTGGAACGATAATGTGAAAGGCATATTTCATTTGTATTTCAGTATAGGGAATCAACTAAATCTCATATTGTCCCCCCTTCATCTTGCAAAACAAAACAAAACAAAACAAAACAAAAGGCAGAGGGAAGGGATAAATCAATGTATTCAATCTGTAGTGGAAATTTTTTTTCTTTTCTTTTTTTTTTTTTTTTTTTGAGACAGAGTCTCGCTCTCTCGCCCAGGCTGGAGTGCAGTGGCACGATCTCCCTTCACTGCAAGCTCCGCCTCCCAGGTTCATGCCATTCTCCTGCCTCAGCCTCCTGAGTAGCTGCGACTACAGGTGCCCGCCACCACGCCTGGCTAATTTTTTGTATTTTTTAGTAGAGACGGGGTTTCACCATGTTAGCCAGGATGGTCTCCATCTCCTGACTTCGTGATCCGCCCGTCTCGGCCTCCCAAAGTGCTGGGATTACAGGCGTGAGCCTCCGCACCCGGCCTTGGAAAATTTAAAAAAATTAAATTTGTTTATTTTACAAAATAGACTTTATTTTTTAGAGCAGGTTTAGGTTCACAGTCAAATTGAGCAGAAAATAGGCAAATTTCCCAAATATATTCCCTTGCTACCACAAACGCACAGCCTCTCTCACTATCAATATCTTGCACTACAATGGTACATTTGTTACAACTGATGACCCCACAGTCCATGATTAGGGCTCATTCTTGGTGGTGTACCTTTTAAGTGTTTGGACAAATGTAAAATGACATGTATTCACCATTACAGTATTATACAGAATAGTTTCATTGCCCTTAAAATTCTATGCTCTGCCCATTCAGCTCTCCCTCCCACCAGGCACTGGCAACCACTGACTTTTTTTACAGCATCCATAGTTTGCTTTTTCCAGAATGTCATAATAGTTGGAATCATATAATGTGTAGGCTTTTTAGATTGGCTTCCTTCACTTAGTAATATGTATTTAAGGTTCCTCCATGTCTTTTCATGGCTTGTTGGCTCATTTATTTTTAGCTCTGAATACCATTCCATTGTCTGGAATTATCACAGTTACATCCATTCACTTACTGAAGGACATCTTGGTTGCTTCCAAATTTTGACAATTACAAGTAAGGTGGCTATAAACATTCACATTTTAGTTTTTTTGTGGACATGTTTTCAACTCATTAAGGCAAATACCAAGGAGTGTGATTGTTGGATTGTATGGTAAGAGTACGTTTAGTTTTGTAAGAATCTGCCAAACTGTCTTCTGAGTTGGCTGTACCATTTTGCATTCCCACCAGCAATGAATGGAGTTTCTACTGTGCCACATCCTTGTCAGCACTTAATGTTGCCAGTCTTTTGGATTTTGGCCATTCTAATAGTTATGACGGTATTTCATTGTTATACTTTGCAATTCCCTAATGACATATAATATTGAGCTCTTTTTATATGTTTATTTACCATTTGTATATCTCTTTTGGTGAGGTGTCTATACAGGTTTTTTTTTTTTTTTTTTTTTTTTGCTTTTTTTTTTTAACCATCATTCTCAATGATCCTCCTGATGTGTATTTTAAAGTCAGGTTCTAAAAAATTATTGTTGTTGAGTTTTAAGATTCTTTGTATATTTGGGATAAAAGTCTTGTCAGGTTTGTCCTTCTTCTTCATCTTTTTTTTTTTTTTTTTTTT
>NW_016816276.1:898269-902805 GCF_001698545.2 Rhinopithecus bieti
AAAAAAAAAAAAAAAAAAAAAGTATGCTGTTTAATGTCCAAGTACTTGGGGACTTTCCAAGTCTTTCCATTACTGATTTCTAGTTTGATTCCACTGTGGTTTGAATAACTATATATTCCATAATTTCTTTAAAATTTATTAATGTGTGTTTTATGGCCCCAAATGTGATCTATATTAGTGAATGTTTCATGTGAGCTTGAGAAAAATGTGTATTCTGCTGTTGTTGAATAAAATATTCTATAGATGTCAATGATAACCAGTTGATTAATGGTACTATTCAAGTATATTCTTTCTTATTTTCTGCCTGCTAGGACTGTCTATTTCTGAATGAGGGGTGTTGGAGTCTCCAAATGTAGTAGTGGCTTCATCTATTTTTCCTTGGGATTCTATAAGTCTTTGCCTCATGTATTTTGCCATTCTTTTGTTAGGTGAATATACATGAACAATTGTTATGTCTTCTTGGATAATTGACCCTTTTATCATTATGTAATGCCTCTTTTTATCCCTAACAATATTCCTTGCTCTGAAGTCTACTGTTCGAAATTAAAATAGTTACTCTAGCCCTCTTTTGATTAGTGTTAGTATGACATGTCACTCTTCCTACCTTTATTTTTACTCTATATGTGTCTTCATATTTAAAGTGGGTTTCTTTTAGCCAACATATAGTTCAGTTTTGTTTTTTGCTCCACTAGGACTATTTCCATCTTTTATTTAGTGTATTTACATCATTAATGTTTAAAGTGATTATTAGTATAGTTGTATTAATACCTACCATATTTGTTACTGTTTTCTCTTTGTTGCCCTTTTTCTTTGTTCCTATTTTTGTCTTCCACTCTCTTCTGCCTTTTTTGCTTTTAATTCACCATTTTATATGACTATATTATTTTATTTTCTCTCCTGTTTTTAAAAGTATCAATTATACTACTTACTTTAAAAAAGTGGTTTCCAGGCTGGTGCAGTGGCTCACACCTGTAATCCCAGCACTTTGGGAGGTCGAGGTGGGCGGATCCCCTGAGGTCAGTTCTAGATCAGCCTGGCCAACATGGTGAAACCCTGTCTCTACTAAAAATATAAAAATTATCTGGCATGGTGGCAGTCACCTTAATCCCAGCTACTCGGGTGACTAAGGCAGGAGAATCACTTGAACCTGGAAGGTGGAGCTTGCAGTGAGTTGAGATTGTGCCACTGCACTCCATCCTGGGTGGCAGAGCGAGACTCTATCTCAAAAAAAAAAAAAAAGTTTCCCTACAGTTTACCATATACATTTACCACTAATTCAAGTTCACTTTCAAATAATACTATGCTACTTTATGGGTAATGTAAGTACTTTATAATAACAAAATAATCCTAACTCCTCCTTCCTGTCCCTTGTATCATTTCTACCATTCATTTTACTTATATATAAGCTATAATCATCTAATACAGATGCTCCTTGACTTATGATGGGATTATGTCAAGATAAAGTCACTGCAAATTGAACATATTATGTGTCAAAATGTATTGAATAACACCTAACCTACTGAACATTATAGCTTAGCCTGCCCTACCTTAAATGTGCTCAAAATACATTAGCCTACAATGGACAAAATCATTTAACACAAAGCCTATTTTATAGTAAAGTGTTGAAAATCTCATGTAATTTGTTGAATACTAAGCTGAAAGTAAAAAAACTGAATGGCTACATGGGTACTTGAAATACAGTTTCTACAGAATGCATATTGCTTTTGCACCATCATAGAGTTAAAAAAATCATAAGCTGAACCACCATAAGTTAGGGACTGTTTGCATATTGTTGTTATTATTTTGAACCAACTGTTATCTATTAGATCAATTAAGAACTAAAGTTTAGGCCAGGCGTGGTGGCTCACACCTGTAATCGCAGCACTTTGGGAGGCCGAGGTGGGTGGATCACAAGGTCAGGAGATCGAGACCATCCTGGCTAACACGGCGAAACCCCGTCTCTACTAAAAACACAAAAAATTAGCCAGGTGTGGTGACAGGCGCCCGTAGTCCCAGCTGAGGCAGGAGAATGGCATGAACCCAGGAGGCGGAACTTGCAGTAAGGGGAGATCCTGCCACTGCACTCCAGCCTGGGTGACAGAGCAAGACTCTGTCTCCAAAAACACAAAACAAAAAAACTAAACTTTAAATTTTACCTTCATTTATTCCTTATGTCATCTCCTCCTCCCTCATCCTCTTTCTTCTTTCCTCCTCTTTCCTCCTCTTTCCCCCTCTTTCCCCCTTTTCCTCCCTCCTCCTTCCTCCTCCTCTTCCTCTTCCTCCTCTTTTTCCTCTTCTTCTTCTTCTTCCTTCTTTCTTCTTCTTCTTCTNTTTTGATACAGTGTCTCACTCTGTTGTCCAGGCTGGGGAGTACACAACACATGGGAATTCTGGGAGATACAATTAAAGTTGAGATTTGGGTGGGGACACAGCCAAACCATATCATTCTACCCCTGGCCCCTCCAAATCTCATGTCCTCACATTTCAAAACCAATTATTCCTTCCTAACAGTCCCCCAAAGTCTTAACTCATTTTCATTTCAGCATTAACCCAAAAGTCCACAGTCCAAAGTCTCATCTGAGACAAGGCAAGTCCCTTCCACCTATGAGCCTGTAAAATCAAAAACAAGCTAGTTACTTCCTAGATACAATGGGGGTACGGTATTGGGTAAATATGGCCATTCCAAATGGAAGAAATTGGCCAAAACAAAGGGGTTACAGGGCCCATGCAAGTACAAAATCCAGTGGGACAGTCAAATCTTAAAGCTCTAAAATGATCTCTTTTGACTCCGGGTCTCACATTCAGATCACGCTGACACAAAAAGTAGCTTCCCGTGGTCTTGGGCAGCTCTGCCCCTGGGCTTTGCAGGGTACAGCCTCTCCCAGCTGCTTTCATGGGCTGGCATTGAGTGTCTGTGGCTTTTCCAGGTGCACAGTGCAAGCCGTCAGTGGATCTACCATCCTGGGGCTTGGAGGATGGTGGCCCTCTTCTCACAGCTCCACTAGGCAGTGCCCCAGTAGGGACTCTGTGTGAGGGCTCCAACCCCACATTTCTCTTCTGCACTGCCCTAGCAGAGGTTCTCCATGAGGGCCCCACCCCTGCAGCAAATTTTTGCCTGGGTGTCCAGGCATTTCCATACATCTGCTGAAATCTAGTCAGAGGTTCCCAAACCTCAATTCTTGACTTCTGTGCACTTGCAGGCTCAACACCACGTGGAAGCTGCCAAGTCTTGGGGCTTGCACCCTCTGAAACCACAGCCTGAGGTGTATGTTGGCCTGTTTCTGCCATGGCTGGAGTGGCTGGGACACAGGGCACCAAGTGCCTAGACTGCACACAGCACGAAGACCCTGGGCCTGGCCCAGGAAACCATTTTTTCCTCCTGGGCCTCCAGGCCTGTGATTGGAGGAGCTGCTGTGAAGGTCTCTGACATGGTCTGGAGATATTTTCCCCATGGTCTTGGGGATTAACATTAGGCTCCTTGCTATACGTATGCTAATTTCTGCAGCTGGCTTGAATTTCTCCCCAGAAAATGGGTTTTTCTTTTCTATTGCCTAGTCAGGCTGCAAATTTTCCAAACTTTTATGCTCTGTTTCCTTTATGAAACTGAATGCCTTCAACAGCACCCAAGTCACCTCTTGAATTCTTTGCTGCTTAGAATTTTTTTCCACCAAATACCCTAAATCATCTCTCTTAAGTTCAAAGTTCTGCAGATCTCTAGAGTAGGGGCAAAATGCCACCAGTCTCTTTGCTAAAACATAGCAAGAGTCACCTTTGCTCCAGTTCCCAACAAGTTCCTTATGTCCATCTGAGACCACCTCAGCTTGGACCTTATTGTCCATATCACTATCAGCATTCTGGGCAAAGCCATTCAACATGTCTCTAGGAAGTTCCAAACTTTTCCACATTTTCCTGTCTTCACCTGAGCCCTCCAAACTCTTCCAACCTCTGCCTGTTACCCAGTTCCAAAGTAACTTCCACATTTTCAGGTGTCTTTCAGCAAGGCCCCCCTCTACTGGTACTAATTTACTGTATTAGTCTGTTTTCATGCTCCTGATAAAGGCATACTTGAGACTTAGAAGAAAAAGAGGTTTAATTCGACTTACAGTTCCACATGGCTGGAGAGGCCTCAGAATCATGGCGGGAGGTGAAAAGCACTTCTTACATGGTGGTGGCAAGAGAAAAATGAGGAAGAAGCAAATGGAGAAATCCCTGATAAACCCATCAGATCTGATGAGACTTATTTACTATCACAGAATAGAGTGGGAAAGACCAGCCCCATGATTCAATTATCTCCTTCTGGGTCCCTCCCACTACACATGAGAATTCTGGGAGATACAATTAAAGTAGAGATTTGGGTGGGGACATAGCCAAACCATATGACATTGCTTTCACTGTATCCCACACGTTTTGATACATTGTATTATTATTTTCATTTAGTTCAAAATATTTTAAATTTTTCTTGAGATTTCTTCTTGACTTGTGTTACTTAGAAGTATGCTGTTTATGTCATCCTTAAAAAAAAAAAAAAAAAAAAAA
>NW_016816276.1:904585-913981 GCF_001698545.2 Rhinopithecus bieti
CTTCTTCTCCTTCTTCTCCTTCTTCTCCTTCTTCTCCTTCTTCTCCTTCTTCTCCTTCTTCTCCTTCTTCTCCTTCTTCTCCTTCTTCTCCTTCTTCTCCTTCTTCTCCTTCTTCTCCTTCTTCTCCTTCTTCTCCTTCTTCTCCTTCTTCTCCTTCTTCTCCTTCTTCTCCTTCTTCTCCTTCTTCTCCTTCTTCTCCTTCTTCTCCTTCTTCTCCTTCTTCTCCTTCTTCTCCTTCTTCTCCTTCTTCTCCTTCTTCTCCTTCTTCTCCTTCTTCTCCTTCTTCTCCTTCTTCTCCTTCTTCTCCTTCTTCTCCTTCTTCTCCTTCTTCTCCTTCTTCTCCTTCTTCTCCTTCTTCTCCTTCTTCTCCTTCTTCTCCTTCTTCTCCTTCTTCTCCTTCTTCTCCTTCTTCTCCTTCTTCTCCTTCTTCTCCTTCTTCTCCTTCTTCTTCTTCTTCTTCTTCTTCTTCTTCTTCTTCTTCTTCTTCTCTGTATATATTGTGGCTTTAATGTGTCCCACAGAGTTCATGTATTGGAAAGTTAATACAATAACTCAATAGATGTGTTCATTATAATATCCAATAATCCAATAAATTTCTATTCATTATAAATTACCCATTCTGTAGTATTCTGTTTTAGCAGCACAAAATGGTTGAAGACAACACAGATCCAAGTTTCTGGCCTGTATGTTTTTCTTTATCTTAGATTCCATATAGTTGTCTTTTTTTTAAAAAAAAAATCTTTTATTTTGTCTTTAACATGATATACCTGGGTGTTTTTCTTTTTGTTTGTTTGTTTTTTTTTTTCCATTTATTCTACTTGTTGTTCTCTGAACATCCTGGATCTGTGGTTTGATGTCTGACATTAATTTGGGGGTAAATTATCAGTCATTAGTGCATCTAATATTGCTTTTTTTCCTTTCTTTCTTCTACTTCTGACAATCCCATTATGTGTATAGATCCTCACAAAAGTATGGGAGAGCCTCCTATTACTGGGCCCCCACTGAAGCAATTTGTCAGTTACTGTTTAGATTTTCCTACCCTATTACTGGTTCCTGTGAAGGTTTCTGCTTACGGGTTTCTGTTCTGGTAAGTTGTGAATCTCTGTATTTGTCTGTCTGGATCTTCAAGTGGCAGCAACTTGCCCTATGACCTCACTTCTCTGATGGATATACAAAGAATTGTTGATTTTACAGTTTGACCAGCTTATTACTTGTTGTAGGATGGAGTGGTAACCTTCAAGGTCCTTATATGGTGGACCCGAAACTAGAGGGTCATATACATATTTTTAATTATTATTTCTAAAAAATTTTTTTTTAAATTACAATGGATTTGGGGGAACAAGTGTTTTTTGGTTACATGAATGAATTACATAGTGGTGAAATCTGAGATTTGAGTGTACCTGTCACCTGAGTAGTGTACATTATACCCAATATGTAGTTTTTAATCCCACACTCCCTTCCTACCCTTCCCCTTCTTCTTCTTCTTTTTTCTTTGTTTTTTTTTTTTTTATTTTTGAGACAGAGTCTCACTCTGTCGCCCAGGCTGGGGTGCAGTGGTGCGATCTCGGTTCACTGTAAACTCTGCCTCTTGGGTTGAAGCGATTCTACTGCCTCAGCCTCCTGAGTAGCTGGGATTACAGGTGCATGTTACCACACCGGCTAATTTTTGTATTTTTAGTAGAAACAGGATTTCACCATGTTGGCCAGGCTGGTATCGAACTCCTGACCTCAGGGATCCACCGCCTCGGACTCCCAAAGTGCTGGGATTACAGGCATGAGCCACCACGCCCGGCCACCCTTTCCCTTCTGACTCTCTGAAGTCCATTGTATCACTCTATCTGCCTTTCTGTACTCATAGCTTAGCTCTCACTTATAAGTGAGAACATGTGGCATCTGGTTTTCCATTACTGAGTTACCCACTTAGAATAATGGCCTCCAGCTCCATGAAAGTTGCTGCAAAAGATATTATTTCATTCCTTTTTAGGGTTGAGAAGTGTATTCCATGAAGTATATACACCACATTTTCTTTATTCACACATCAGTTGATGCGCACTTAGGCTGGTTCCATATCTTTGCAATTGTGAATTGTGCTATAGTAAACATATGTGTGCATGTGTCTTTTTCATATAATGATTTATTTTCTTCTGGGTAGACACCAGTAGCGGGATTGCTGGATTGAATGGTAGATTTGCCTTTAGTTCTTTAAGGAATTTCCATGATGTTTTCCACAGAGGTTGTACTAATTTACATTCCCACCAGCAGTGTATAAGCATTCCATTTCCATCACATTCATGCCAACATCTATTTTTAAAAATTTTTATTTATTTATTTAATTTATTTACTATGACCATTCTTCCAGGAGTAAGGTGGTAACTCATTGTGGTTTAAATTTGCATTTCCCTGATGATTAGTGATGGTGAGCATTTTTTCACGTTGTTGGCCATTTGTATATCTTCTTTTGAGTAATGTTTATTCATGTTATTTATCCACTTTTTGATGAGATTTTTTTTCCTGCTGCTTTAAGTTTCTTGTAGATTCTAGATACTAGTCCTTTGTTACATACATAGTTTGCAAAATTTTTTTTTTCCACTCTGTAGGTTGTCTGGTTACTCTGATTATTTCTTTTCCTGTGCAGAAGTTTTTTTAGTTTAATCAGGTCTCATTCATTTATTTTTGTGTTTGTTGCATTTGCTTTTGTGGTCTTAGTCATGCATTCTTTGCCTAGGCCAATGTCCAGAAGAGTTTCCCCAAGGTTATCTTCTAAAATTTTTATGGTTTTAGGTTGTATTTTTAAGTCTTTGATCCATCTTGAGTTGATTTTTGTATAAGGTGAGAGATAGGGATCCAGCTCCATTCTTTTACATGTGGCTAGCCAGTTTTCCCAGTACCATTTATTAAATAGGGTGTCCTTTCCTCAATTTATGTTTTTGTATGCTTTGTCAAAGATCAATTGGTTCTACATTTTTGACTTTATTTCTGGGTTCTCTATTCTATTCCATTGGTCTCTGTGCCTATCATGTTGTTTTGGTAACTATAGCCTTGCAGTATAATTTGAAGTCCAGTAATATGATGCCTCCAGATTTGTTCTTCTTGCTTAGGATTGCTTTGGCTATGCGGGCTCTTTTGTGGTTCCATATGAATTTTATAGTTCTTTTCTAATTCTGTGAAAAATGATGTTGATATTTTGATGGGAATTTCATTGAATCTGTAGATTGCTTTGGGTAGTGCCCTGGGGATCTAAATAAACTTAAAAGGCAGTCTCGGCCACATGGAATGCAATTCCTGGACAAGTCCTGATGCTGTGCTGAGCTTGGAACCAGTGGACTTGGCGGGGCAGGTGAGCTAGTGAGACACTAGCCAGGGAGGCAAGGGAGTGCTGGTGCCAACTCTCCCCCAACCCCAGGGAGTGCAGCTTGCAGCTCTGGGAGAAATTCTTTCCTTCTGCTTGAGGAGAGGAGAGGGAAGGGAAGGGTAAAGAAGACTTTGTCTTGCAACTGGGATGCTAGCTCAGCCACAGTAGGAAAGGGCAACAGGCAGAGTTTTGACACCCCCATTCCAGGCCCTAGCTTCTGGACAATATTTCTAGACATATTTGGTGCCAGAAAGGAACCAAAGGAACCTGCTGCCTTGAAGGAAAGAACCAGTCCTGGTAGGATTCATCATCCACTGACTAAAGAGCCCTTGGGCCCTGAATAAGCAGCAGCAGTAGCCAGGTGTTATACACTGTGGGCCTTGGAGAGACTTTGAGATGTGCTGGCTTCAATTGTGACCTAGCACATTTCCAGCTGTGGTGGCTACAGGGAGAGACTCCTCTTGCTTGAAAAAAGGTGATGAAAGAGTAAAGGGGACTTCATCTTGCAGCTTAGATACCAGCTTGGCACCAAGTGGGTTCTTGGGATCCCTAAATTCAGGCCTTTACTCTTGGATGGCATTTCTGGACCTATCCTGGGCCAGAGGGGAGCCCAATGCCCTGAAAGTAGAGTCTGTGGGCTGGCAACATTGACTATAAGCTGACTGAAAAGCCTCTGGGCCCTGTGTGAGTATCAGCAGTAGCCAGGCAGAACTCGCTACGGGCTTGCGGAAGTGCTGGCCATGGGGAGAGACCCCTTTCCTTATGGAAAGGAGAGGGAACAGTGGGAAGGACTCTGCCTTGTGACTTGGGTGCCAGCTTAGCCACAGTGAAATAGAACATCAGGTAGATCCCTAAGGTTTCTGACTCCAGGCTCTGGCTCTTAGATGGCATCCCTGGACCTGCCTAGGGCACAGGGGGAACTAGCAGCTCTGAAGGGAAGGACAAAAGCCCATCTGACTTTGCCATCTGCTGATTGTAGAGCTCTAGGGCCTTGAGCAAACATAGGCAGTGGGCCTTGGGTGAGACCTAGTGCTGTGCTGGCTTCAGGTCTGAATCAGAGCAGTCCTAGTGGTGGTAGCCACAGGGTGCTTATATCACCATTCCCCTCAAGCTCCAGGCAGTTCAGCACAGAGAGACCTATTTGGGAGAAAATAAAGAAAGACAACAAGAGTCTCTGCCTATTAATCCAGAGAATTCTTCTGGATCTTACACAAGACCATCAAGGGGGTACCTATCTGAGTCTGCAAAAGCCACAGTGTTACTGCCTTTGGGGTACCCCTGAATGCAGATATGGCTGCGGCGACCAAAAACTTAGATCACAATACCCAAGTCCCTTTGAGTATTTAGAAAGCCTTCCCAAGATGAATGGGTACAACTAAGCTCAGACTGAGAAGACTACAATAAATATTTAACTCTTCAATGTCCAGACAACAACAAACATCCAGCATGAAGACCATACAGGAAAAATATGACCTGACCAAATGAACTAAAGAAGGCATTAGGGACCAATCCTGGAGAGACAGAGATATATGACCTTTCAGACAGAGAATGCAACATGGCTCTTTTGAGGAAACTCAATGAAATTCAGAATTCTATCAGATAAATTTAATAAAGAGACTGAAATATTAAAAGAATCAAGTAAAATTCTGGAGCTGAAAATGCAATTGACATACTGAAGAATGCATCAGAGTCTCTCTCTTTTTTTTTTTTTTTTTTTTGAGACGGAGTCTTGCTCAGTCTCCCAGGCTGGAGTGCAGTGGCATGATCTCGGTTCACTGCAAGCTCTGCCTCCCAGGTTCATGCCATTCTCCTGCCCCAGCCTCCCAAGTAGCTGGGACTACAGGCGCCTGCCACCACGCCTGGCTAATTTTTTTTGTATTTTTAGTAGAGATGGGGTTTCACCGTGTTAGCCAGGATGGTCTCGATCTCCTGACCTTGTGATCCGCCCATCTCGGCCTCCCATAGTGCTGGCATTACAGGCATGAACCACTGTGCCCAGCCCACATCATAGTCTCTTAACAGCAGAACAGATCAAGTAGAAAAAGAATTAGTGAGCTTGAAGACAGGCTATTTGAAAACACACAGAGGAGAAAAAAGAATCAAAAAGAATGAAGCATGCCTATAAGATCTAAAAAATAGCCTCAGAAGGGCAAATCTGGCCAGGTGCAGTGGCTCATGCCTCTAATCCCAGCACTTTGGGAGGCTGAGGTGGGCGGATCACCTAAGGTTGGGAGTTCGAGACCAGCCCGGCCGACATGATGGAACTCTGTCTCTACTAAAAATACAAAAATTAGCCGAGCATGGTGGTGTGTGCCTGTAATCCCAGCTATCTGGGAGGCTGAGGCATGAGAATCTCTTGAACCTGGGAGGCGGAGGTTGCAGTGAGCTGAGATCATGCCACTGCACTCTAGCCTGGGTGACAGAGTGAGACTGTCTCAAAAAAAAAAAAAAAAAAAAAAAAAAGGCAAATCTAAGAGTTATTGACCTTAAAGTGGAGGTAGAGAGAAAGAGATAGGAGTAAAAAGTTTATTCAAAGGGATAATAACAGATATCTTCCCGAACTTAAAGAAAAATATCAGTATTCAAATATAAGAAGATTATAGAACACCCAAAGAGGATTTAACCCAAATAAGACTACCTCAAGGCATTTAACATTCAGTCTCCCAAAGGTCTAGGATAAAGAAAGGATCCTAAAAGCAGCAAGAGAAAAGAAACAACATTCAAGGGATCTCCAATACATCTGGCAGCCGACTTTCAGTGGAAACTTTATAAACAAGGAGAGAGTGCCATGACACATTTAAAGTGCTGAAGAAAAAAACCCTACAATAGTGTATCTGGCAAAAATGTCCTTCAAACATAAAAGGGAAATAAAGACTTTCCCAGACAAACTGAAGCTGAGGGATTTTATTAACACCAGACCTTTCCTATAAGAAATGCTAAAGGAAGTACTTCAATCAGAAAGAAAACAATGTTAATTTGCATTAAGTAATCACCTGAAGGTACAAAACTCACTGGTAATAGCATGTACACAGAAAAGTACAGGATATGAGAACACTGTAACTGTGCTGTGTAAACTACTCTTATCCTAAGTAGAAAGACTAACTGATGAACCAACAAAAAATAATAGCAGCAACAACTTTTCAAGACATAGACAGTACAATAAGATGTAAATAGAAACAACAAAAAGTTAAAAAGCAGGGGGGATGAAGTTAAGACATAGAGTTTTTATTAGTTTTCTTTCCGCTTGTCTGTTTATGCAAACAGTATTAATTCATTATCAGGTTAAAATAATGGGTTATAAGATATTATTTGCATGCCTCATGGTAACCTCAAACAAAAAAAAAATACAGTGGATACATAAAAAATAAAACACAAGAAACTAAATTATACCACCAGAGAAAATCAACTTCACTAAAGGAAGATGGGAGGGAAAGAAGGAAGAGAAGACCACAAAACAACCAGAAAACAAAAAACAAAATGAAGAGTAAGTCCTTACCTATCAAGAAAATAACACTGAATGTAAATGAACTAAACTCTCCAATCAAAAGACATAGAATGGTTGGCCAGGTGCATTGGCTCATGCCTGTAATCCTAGCACTTTGGGAGGCTGAGGCAGGTGGATTGCCTGACTCAGAAGTTTGAGACCAACCTGGGCTACATGGTGAAACCCCATCTCTACTAAAAAAAAAAAAAATACAAAAAATTAGCTGGGCATGGTGATGTGCACCTGTACTCCCAGCTACTTGGGAGATTGTGGCATGAGAATTGCTGGAACCCAGGAGGCAGAGGTTACAGTGAGCTGAGATAGTGCCACTGCACTCCAGCCTGGGAAACAGAGGGAGACTGTTTCAAAAAACAAAATAAAAACAAAACAAAAAAAACGCACATAAAGGCATAGACTGGCTGAATCAATTAAAAAACAAGACCCACTGATATGTTGCCTGCTAGAATCACACTTCACCTATAAAGACACACACAGAATGAAAATAAAGGAATGGAAAAAGATATTTCATGCCACTGGAAACCAAAAAAAAAAAAAAAAAAAAAAAAAAAAAAAAAAGAAGAACTTTTTTTTTTTATAAAAAAAAAAAAAAGACAGTAGTAGCTATATTATTTAGATCAGACAAAATAGATTTTATTTATTTTTTTGAGATGGAGTCTCGCTCTGTCGCCCAGGCTGGAGTACAGTGGTGTGATCTTGGCTCACTGCAAGCTCTGCCTCCTGGGTTCATGCCATTCTCCTGCCTCACCCTCCCGAGTAGCTGGGACTACAGGCACCTGCCAGCACACCCAACTAATTTTTTGTATTTTCAGTAGAGACAAGGTTTCACCATGTTAGCCTGGATGGTCTCGATCTCCTGACCTAGTGATCCACCGCCGCCCCCCCCCCCAGCCTCCCAAAGTGCTGGGATTACAGGCATGAGCCACTGTGCCTGGCATTTATTTATTTATTTATTTTGAGATGGAGTCTTGCTCTGTCACCAGGCTGGAGTGCAGTGGTGCGATCTCAGTTCACTGATTTACCGCAATCTCCGCCTCCCGGGTTCAAGCGATTCTCCTGCCTCAGCCTTGCCAGTAGCTGGGACTACAGGCACGTGCCACCATGCCCAGCTAATTTTTGTATTTTTAGTAGAGATAGGGTTTTACTGTATTGGCCAGGATGGTGTCGATCTCTTGATCTTGTGATCTGCCTGCTTCAGCCTCCCAAAGTGCTGGGATTACAGGCATGAGCCACCGTGCCTGGCCTGACAAAATAGATTTCAAGACAAAAACTATAAGAAGATACAATAAGGTCACTATATAATGATAAAAGGGTCAATTTGGCAAGAGGATATAACAATTTAAAATATATATGCACCCAACACAGGAGCATCCAGGTATATAAAGAAAATATTATTAGCGCTATGTTGCCCAGGTGGAAGTCTCTTTTAATCTATGGGTCCTCCTTAACTTTCTCCACTTGGCAATTTATTTATTGAAGAAGTTAGGTCATTTGTCTTGCAGAGTTTTTCATATTCTGAATTTTGCTGATTATATCACTTCAGTATCATTTAATGTGAATGCGGATCTCTTTCCTATAACCTGGCAGTTAGAGCTAAAGGCTTGGTCAGATCCAGGTTTGATATTTTTGGGTAAATGTATTTCAGATGTGTGCTTTGTAAGATTCCTTGTGTGGCATCAAGAAGCACATTACTGTCTCTCCTATTCTGAGCTTAAGAAAAATTAGTGGGTTTAGGTGTTTTGAGCCCGTTTCATCCGTTATGAAGTTCCTCATCGGGTTTTTGCCTAATTTTTTTGTCAGTTATTGATGATTGTCTAGGTCCATTATTTCATTAGGGATTCCACAATGGTGATATTTTATCACCTCTTCATCATTTATTAGCTAGAATACTTCCATAAAGAAAAATGACTTTTCCCTATCAACTTTCTGGTTCCTTTGAGGTATCATTCATGGAGGAATGTTAGAATAAATGCTTGATTCCTTCCTTTTATTTATCAGTTTTCAGAGTAATGAGGTGGATCAGTAGTACTTATCAAAGTTGATTGATGAAAAATGTTTCCCTCTTTGGTGGCATCTAGGAACTCATGGAGTTTAACATATTTGATGTGTCGAAATCCACTGCAGTTAGGGTCCTTTTCGATGCTCAAATAATTCTATCACTGGCCACAGGCAACCTCTTCAAGTTGTCACCTACAGTCTTTTGACATGAGCACAGATTTTGATGCAACTTTGTTTTGGATAGGACAAAATGTTTCTAGCTTATAGGTTACCTGTCCCATATTTGGAACCAGGCTTGATTTCTTTGAGGGGAGGGCGCTGAAGGAAAGTGCTGAAAGAAAGGAAATTGCTGAAGGAAAAAAGTATTTAGAGACTATAATCTAGAAACTAAAGTGGCTCACTACTGTTGAGGTTGGTCATTATTTCTAGGCTTTTTCAGTGGACAGGCTAGGAAATTTTGTTTAAGAGAAAATATATCATGTGATATATTTTCAATTAAATATTTTTAAATATTTACTTTACTTTTTTTTTTTTTTTTTTTTTT
>NW_016816276.1:914217-929016 GCF_001698545.2 Rhinopithecus bieti
TTTTTTTTTTTTTTTTTTTTTTTTTGAGGCAGGATCTGGCTCTGTCTCACAGGTTTGAATGCAATGGTGTGATTGATCTCAGCTAACTGCAACCTCTGCCTCCTGGGCTCAAGCCATCTTTCTACCTCAGCCTCCTGAGTAGCTGGGACAACAAGTACATACCACCATGTCCAGATAATTTTTTTTTTTTTGTAGAGACGGGGTTTCACCATGTTGCCCAGGCTGGTCTGGAACTCCTGAGCTCAAGCCATCTGTGCCCACTTTGGCCTCCCAAAGTGTTGGGATTGCAGGCATGAGCCACTGTGCCTGGCCCTAATTTTCAACTAAAATTTGGGATTAGAAGTTTACTTGACTTCTTTGATTTTATATTTGCAACTCTTTTTTTCTGAAAATCTTAAGTCTTAACAACATTAACAATTATATAAAGTCATATATCTATAAAAACCAATTTTAGAATAGCAATACCAATATTATTAGTAATAAAGTGACTCTTAAAAATAAATGCCTTGAGATTTACTTTTAGTTCTTTTTTTTATCAGGGTATAATCCCACTAGGAACATATAATCAAATTACTGTGTTTTAGAGCCACTTGAAATAAATTTTCACTGTCTTTTAAGCCATTAACTCAATACACAGGTTTTTCGTTTTTTCCACATTGTTTTAGAGATTATCCTAAAAATTAGAGTAAAATTCTATAATGACAAAATATACATAACAAAAATTTTACCATTTTAACCATTTTTCCTATTTTTTTCTTTTTTCAATGATCCTAGAAATCCTTCCAACTGACAATTTTTAAGTATATAGTTCAGTGGCATTAAGTACATTCACATTTTGTGTAACTATCACCATCATCCGTCTGCAGAACCTTTTTCTTCTTCCCAAACTGAAACTCTGTACACATTAAACATGAACTGCTTGTTTTCCCCTCCCCGATCCCCTGGCAACCACCCTTCTATTTTCTGTCTCTGTGAATTTGGCTACTCTTCGTATCACATATAGGTGGAAGCAGGCACTATTTGTTCTTTTGTGGCTGTCTTATTTCACTTAGTAGGGATTACTTTAAAGTTTTAGAATTAAGTGATATTTTATAATTGTGTAAAACATCTACATGGTTTTGCAGTCAAATTTGCCAAATGAGTTTCATACAGAAGGACCTAGTTCCTTTTTTCTCTTTTCCATAAGAAAACATCAGCAAGAAAGAGAGGTCCAGTTTCTACTCTTGTCATTTCTTTTCCCCTTCATCCTCACATAGGTAACCACTTAATGTTTTTGGTTTGCCTTTCCCTACCCTTAAAAAAAACTGTAAGTAAACAAAAAATATATTTGTACTTATTCCTTCTTTCTTAAATAGTTGCATATAGGAATATTAAATAAATAATAGTGTATCATAAATTCTTTCCTTTTTATTTTTTTTTTTTTGAGATGGAGTCTCACTCTCTTGCCCAGGCTGGAGTACAGTGGCACAATCTTGGCTCACTGCAACCTCTGCTTCCTGGGTTCAAGAGATTCTCCTGCCTCAGCCTCCCAAGTAGCTGGGATTATAGGTATGTGCCATGACGCCTGGCTCATTTTTTTTGTTGTTGTTGTATTTTTAGTAGAGATGGGGTTTTGCCGTGTTGGCCAGGCTGGTCTTGAACTCCTGATGTTGAGTGATCTGCCTGCCTTGGCCTCCCAAAGTGCTGAGATTACAGGCGTGAGCTACCACGCCTGGCCAAAAATTCTTCCTTTATGTTGCTTTATTAGCTTATCAATATATCATGGATATCATTCCTTATCATTTTATAGTTTCTTATTCATCTGTATAGCTCTTAACTCATAATTGCCAACTGATTTGTCAGGTGTAAAACTGGTAATACTTAGGAGTACAGTTTGAGGTTACACACCATATACTTTCCTAACATTTGCTGAAAATCTGCAGCAAATGCATTTGAAGGAGAAAAATATTCTTGTGACATCAAAGGATTTCTTGTACAAGTATCACTAACCTGGGGAAATTAATGGAAATATTTAACCTATATAGATCATTTTAACTGGAGAATTATAGAGCAAACATTCATTTGAAGCAAAGTCTAGTAGAAACCTGAAAAATAAAAGAAACCACATCATTTTGGCTTTTGGTGGCAGGGTGCCCTTTCCATTTAAAGATGTCATATTCATAAACACTGTGTTTGTCCCAGTCTTATGCGCTGCTGTTGTACCGATTAGAATCTCACAGTATGATTGCAGATGCTATTCCCTGATATATCTGAGGACTTGAGGGAAAGAACAGATGTTTACCTCTGGCAGACAAGTAAAGATGGGATTTTATGATATTTTTTAAATAGTGCTTTCATTTCCCCCCTCACCCATACCCTCAAAATCCATTCAACAATAATGAAACAATGCTAAATAAATGCCTTGATAGAAGTACTTAATGAATTTCTCAGAAGCAGTGGTAAAAATGACATGGTTAGTAATGCTGTATCACCTAGTTTTGGAAAGGTGACAGAATTGGGATGTTTTGTCATAATGTGCAGAAAAGAAAAAAAATTACAGTACATTAAGCTAAATGACTAACAGTGTTTAGCATCTAGACTCTGGTAATTTTCTAGGCATAATTGTGGAGTGAATTATAATGTTTAGGCCTTATAGCCCTTAACTCTATATTAGTTTGAATTGGGTTAAAGCAAGCAGATATATTAAACAGAAAATATATGCATGATTCATGAGTGTGATTGGCAAATAACTACTATATTGGTCTAATTTTCCATTAATACTTTTACTAAAATATTTATCCTGAATTATATATTTATAAGTAAAATTGAAGATTGGTATCATTTACTTTTTAAAATAAGAAACAATCACACTATCTGGACCACAAAATTACCAGAATAATGGTTTGGCTCTAGTCTGTCTGAAAGACTGCCTTTCATGAACTCTCCTGCTCAGAGATCAAACTCAGGATGCTGTGAGCAGCAGGTGATATCCAGTGAGAAGGTTAATCACCTTTTAAGATATTTATAACATCTTATGTACCTACATAAATACACACACAAAAGTACTCTGTTTATCGTAGTTTAGACATGCTGGCTATTGTCAATTAAAACTTTCCCTAGAGATGGTATGTCTTGATTTAAAAAACATTTTTTTGATTAACTCTTCTAATTGATATATATACTTTAACATAAGTGTCTTTAGACTACCGATCTCAAAGATTTTTTGATCACTTACCTCCTCATGTATATACTTTGTAAATTAAGTACCTGTGCCATTGAAAAAGTATATTAAATACTAGAGTAGCTTAATTTCTTTCTTAATTTTAAAACAAAATAAATATAAGGAGAGGTTCTAATAAATCTGAGTGGATGATCTTTGCAGGCCTTCCTTTAGGGTCAGGCAAAGTATGGAAACACGAGCCAGATGAGGGATGCAGGTAAGAAATCTCTGAAGGTCATGAATGGCTCTGCTTTACATACAGCAGGTGAGTGAGCTGCTTTTGGTTAGCACACTACTACTAATCAACTATAAAGCAGAGACCTCACAATTTCAGTAACTCAAAAAGTCCTTAGAGTACAATAAAATTACTTACATTTTTAAGAAATGCAGATGGTGTCACAGTATCCAGAGCATTGCCTGTAGCACATACATAAGTGATTCCATCAATAAAGACAGTATGGTAAACATCGCTTTGACAAGAAAACATGATACTCTTAAAGAAGTTAAGTACCCACACAGGGAATTTAACTTCATTTTTCAAGCCTTCATTAGTGGTATTAAGAATTATATAGATAACTTTTTATAATCAGAACAATTGGTTGAGTGCAGTGGCTCATGCCTATAATCTCAGCACTTTGGGAGGCTGAAGTGGGAGGATTGCTTGAGCCCAGGAGTTGAACATTGGCCTGGGCAACATAGCAAGACCCCATTTCTACAAAAAATACAAAAAAATTAGTCAGACCTGGTGGTGCATGCCACACTGTATTTCCAGCTATTTGGGGGGGGGGGGGTAAGGTGGGAGGATTGACTGAGCCAGGAGGTTGAGACTGCAGTGAGCCATGATCACGCCCCTGTACTCCAGCCTGGGCGACAGAGTGAGACCCTGTCTCAAACAACAACAACAAAAACCAAAAACAAAGAAACATAATCATTAGAAGAGCTCTCATATTTTTGAAAAATTGAAGTAAATTATGTTAAGTGAAGTCTATATAATTTAAATATGTATTTAAAATTGCATCAATAAAAATAAATCAAAGAGAAAGCTAACAATTTGGTATATATGTATATATTTTATTTTTTGAGATGGAGTCTCACTCTGTTGCCCAGGCTGGAGTGCAGTGATGTGATCTCAGCTCACTGCAACCCCTGCCTCTTAGGTTCAAGCTATTCTCCTACCTCAGCCTCCTGAGTAGTTGGGATTACAGGCACGCATCACCATGCCTAGCTAATTTTTGTATTTTTAGTAGAGACGGGGTTTCACTATGTTGGACAGGCTGGTCTCAAACTCCTGGCCTCAAGAGATCTGCCTCCCATGGCCTCCCAAAGTGCTGGGATTACAGGTGTGAGCCACCACGCCTGGCCTATATATATCTATATTTGAAGTCACTCACATTCTAAGACGGAATCAAGATTCTAACTAAACAGAAAATGCTATGTTCGGCCATGTGCGGTAGCTCATACCTGTAATCTCAGCACTTTGGGAAGCTGAGGTGGGTGGATCATGAGGTCAGGAGTTCCAGACCAGCCTGGGCAACATAGTGAAACCCTGTCTCTACTAAAAATACAAAAAATTAGCTAGCTGTGGTGGCGGGCACCTGTAATCCCAGCTACTCGGGAGGTTGAGGCAGAAGAAACGCTTGAACCCAGGAAGCGGAGGTTGCAGTGAGCCAAGATCATGCCATTGCACTCCAGCCCAGGCAAAAGTGTGGGACTCTGTCTCATAAAACAAAAACAAACACAGAAAATGCTATGTTCATTGATTTTTACTATGCCTATATTTCAGGTAGACATATTAAATTTTGGTACATCTTGGTTTTCTATAGATTAGAATTAAAAATTTGTAAACTGCAAATACCAAATATTCTGGAGAACAGGATGAGTCGGGGAGGGAGGAATGAATGTTAAAGTGAACCACAGTATGTTAAAATGAACCTTAGCATGACCACTCAACCATCTAGACCTTTCTACCTTCTCGGAATCCCACAGCAGGGGCCAGAATCCCCTTGGAAAGTGCCTCCATCCTTTACTGTCCAACAATCCAGAAAATGCAGGAATATGCAACAAAAATAGTTGCTTGGTGCCTAGACTTTAGTCTTTTTGAATACTATCTTTAAATGGTTAACAGGCAACAGACATGGTCAAATGCTAAATTGAATATATATGAGAATGAGGAAACTCAAAAACAGGCAGAAAAGATAATTTCAGAGGCAGAAAATTTAACATGTGAGCCTTTTCAGTATAAATCCTTCACATCGTATCATGAATACAATATGCTACAAATGTTTTTAATGATGATATTGATTGATACACATAATCTCCACCTAGAAAGCATTTTGTTTAAAATTTGGTGGAGTCTGCTGAAAAAGAGTTGCTAATTGTACCATCTATCTGAAAGTTACATATGTAATTTGAAGTAAATTGATACTGCATGTGAAAAAGAGATATTTTAAACTTATGCTTAGTATGTTATTAATACTATGAGTAATATTCAGAAAGCATCTATAAGTTAAAAACAACTGAATATCTGATGTTCAGGATATATCATTAATTGACAAAAGCCAGGTGGAGAAAAGTGTGCACGATGTGCTATCATTTATCTACTTCATCCTATGCTACCATAAGGGAAGTTCAAATGTACATAAAGTAGTCTCTCTTATTTGTGGCTTCACTTTCTGAGGTTTCTGTTACTCATGGTCAACCGCAATCCAAAAATAGGTGAGTAAAATGCAATGAGATATTTTGTGAGAGAGAGAAAGAAAGACGACATTTACATAACTTTTGTTATAGAATATTGTTATAATTGCTCTATTTTATTATTAGTTATTGTTAATTTCTTATACCTAATTTATAAATTAAATGTTATCATAGATATATATGTATAAAAACACAGTATCTATTATAGGGTTTGGTACCATCTGTGGTTTCAGGTATCCACAAGACTGGGGGTCTTGGAATGTATCCCCTCAGATAAGGGAGGGCTACTGTGTGTACTCTACATTGTGTTCTTTTTTTTTTTTTTTTTGAGACAGGGTCTGGCTCTGTCACCCAGCCTGGAGTGCAATGGTGTAATCTCTGTTCACTGCAACCTCCGCCTCCCTGGCTTAAGCCATCCTCTCACCTCAGCCTGCCAAGTAGCTGGGACTACAGGTGTGCACCACAATACCCAGCTAATGTATTCTTGTAGAATGTATTTCTTATAGGAAAAAAGAAAAGAAAAAAAGATAAACCAAAAAGTTGTTCAAAATGGTTACCTACTTAGGGGGAAAGAGTAGTAAGGAGAGGAACAGAATGAAAATTAGACTTCTCGAAGGAACTGTTTTGTAGATTTGACTTTGGAACTGTATACATGTTTTGCGTAATTAAAATGTTATTAATCAAACTTTTAAAAAAAGTAACCATGAGGGCTGGGCGCAGTGGGTCGTGCCTGTAATCCCAGCACTTTGGGAGGCCGAGACAGGTGGAGCATGGGGTCAAGAGATCGAGACCATCCTGGCCAACATGGTGAAACCCTGTCTCTACTAAAAATACAAAAATTGGCTGGGCATGGTGGCGCACGCCTGTAATCCCAGCTACTCGGGAGGCTGAGGCAGGAGAATCGCTTGAACCCGGGAGACGGAGGTTGCGGTGAGCCAAGATTGCTCCACTGTACTCCAACCTGGTGATAGAGCAAGACTCCGTCTCAAAAAAAGGAAAAAAGTAACCATTCGAAATCAGAAACAAAATGAGAAAGATGTCTTTGTTTTGAGTGATCAAGGCAGGAGATGATGGCGGCTTGGTTACTATTTGAAGAGGAAAGGCAATGGGATTTGCCCATGGATTGGATTTAAATGTAAAAGAGACGAGTCAAGAATAATATAGGTTTTAAGCCTGAGGAACTGGAAAAGTGATATGTGGAAGACTTCTGGAAGAGGCTTAACTTTGGACATGTTTGAGGTACTTTGATTAGACATTCAAGCAGAGTGGAACAAGTGAGTATACGAGTCTGGAGTTCAGAAAAAAAGGTCTTCCAAAGATTCAAATTAGAATGTAGAACATAGATAAGCAAACAGCAAATGAGGAAAGTATCTCTTTTTAAAATCATTTCAGCTAATTTTGTCTATGAAGACAAAACTAGATTACCATTTTGCAATCCCTTATAAATTAGTGGATCTTGGGCCTAGCAATGAGTATCGATAGCTGCTAACATCTCAAAAGGAGTTATAATCAGATACCATATACCATCTGATGGAAAAATACTCGTATTATAGTCCTGCTGAAGGGGTTGAGCCTCTGGGTTGGCTACTTGGTAAACGGTGAACTGAATTTTGCATATGCAATCAGCAAACCTACACTGTGGGAAACTGTCAGTTCTTCGACAATAAACTGCAAGGGGAAAAAAAAAAAAGAAATGGAGGGGGAATAAGTGGATTTAAAGAGATTTAAAGATATCAAATTAAAAAATGGGCAGGACTGGGCTCTCATCTGAGGATGTGTATTTGGGTGCTGACGCAATGAAAAAACAGGGAAATGACTACTATGGAAGCTGGGATGCTGTTTGATTTGGCAGGGATGCTGTTTGATTTTGCAGGGATGGTGTTTCATTTTGCGGGCACAGAGGAAGCAGTGAATGGGACAGGACATACAGTGGGGGTGGCTGGCAGTATTCTGTTTCCTTTGGCCTAGGTGATAACTGCTGCTGGGGAGAGTCCCTTGCAACACTTCACAAAGCTTCACATTCATTAGATGTGATTTCTTTGTATCTCTGTTTTACTTACGATAGAAAGGTTAAAACAAACCTACTCTAAAAAAATGAGGTGTCTTAAAATAATAGAAGCTTTCTTTTCCCTCACTTCTTCCTTTACTAGCAACTGTTTTCAAGACTGATTTAGGCCATACCATGTAATGTCCTAAATGAAGCTTAAGAGTGATGTCCACTGTTTTGTTGTTGTTGTTTTGTTTTGTTTGGAGACAAGGTCTTGCTCAATTGCCCAGGCTGGAGTGCAGTGGTGCGATCACAGCTCACTGTAGCCTCGACCTCCCTGGCACAGTCGATCCTCCCACCTCAGCTTTCCGAGTAGCTGGGACTATACAGGTGCTCGCCATGACACACAGCTAATTTTTTTGTAGAGACGGGGTTTCACCATGGTGCCTACGTTTGTCTGAAACTCCTGGGCTTAGGGGATCCACCCGCCTCAGCCCAAAGTTTTGGGATTACAGGTGTGAGCCACCATGCCCAGCCGCCACTGTTCTTGTTCTTATGAAAGATATTTTAAGGTAGATGTTTCCTTTTTTATTAATGAAATGTTTTGGGTATACCCAAAAGAATGGAGAATAAGATAACAAGAACACTTTTAGACCCGTCTAAAAGTGCTAGACCAGTCACAGATATACAGTTAATATATCCCCTTTACACCCTTCCTCCAATTTATTTTCTCTTTTCCATTTGAAGAAGTAAACACTATCTTAATTTGGTGTTTAGCATCCCCATTCATGATTTTATACTTTTACATACAGAAGTTCTCCTTTCTGAGGGTTCAGTCAAGAGTACGTGTAACTAATATTTATGTCATCATCGGAATTATTTTCTGGTAATTGTTCAAAAACAGATTTGTATTAGAACTTACCTTACCTTCCCATTTAAATTATGGTCTTTGGTTCAGCTCTAAGAAGCACTAATCTAAGCACTTTTGCCACTGCTTCCTAAAAATAAATTGTCAGCATTTACTTTGCAGAAAATTGTAGAGTCTTTTGTTATTCTTCTCCTAAATTTACCAATGTTCTAATTAGTTTATTAAGGAAAACCAGTTCACTAGGAGAACTAATGAGTGGGGATTCATAATGCATGGCAACAGTCAAGTGATCCTGAAATATTCATATGAATGAAGAAAAATATTAAAACCATATAAATATACATATAATATATACATATATGTGTGCAAATATAGGTTGCACTACATAATCTTATTTTATTTTATTTTTTTTGAGACGGAGTCTTGCTCTGTCGCCCAGGCTGGAGGGCGGTGGCGTGATCTTGGCTCACTGCAAGCTCTGCCTCCTGGGTTCACGCCATTCTCCTGCCTCGGCCTCCCAAGTAGCTGGGACTACGGGCGCCCGCCACCACGCCAGGCTAATTTTTTGTATTTTTAGTAGAGATGGGGTTTCACGGTGTTAGCCAGGATGGTCTTGATCTCCTGACCTTGTGATCTGCCCGCCTTGGCCTCCCAAAGTGCTGGGATTACAGGCCACCGCGCCCGGCCCCATTTTCACTTCTTTTGTGATACTGCAGTTGCTTCTAGGCCATCTGGATCCATAATCTCATTTTTACAATCATACCTTATACATGGTTTCAAGACTGGGAAGCACTATCTAATCAAACATCGTTTTAGTAACCACTAGCTACTGAAACTATAAATAAAATGTTAATAGTTAAGGATATTCAGCTTTTATTTTCTGAATACCCTAAGCAGTCCTCTTACCTTATTTTTTAAGACAAAATTTTATTCACTATTGTTCACTGATCTCTTTCTAAAAAACAAACAATTGCTAAGAACTCTCATACCTGTTTCTTATAATTCTCTCATACCTGTTTCATACCTCATTCTTTGGGGAAAATTTTGCAAGATACTATGACTATGCAGAATACCTTAAATGTAGTCAATTATATGAAGTCCCACCAATTTACTTTAGAAGTGTGAAAGAAATCTGAAAGTTATCCAAGAAGCCTTAAATGGCCATAATCCCAATTAACTTTTCCATTTTCACAAAATAACACGAAATAAAAACTTTTATGGAAGGGTAAAAGTTATTATTAATGGTAGAAAGTAAAACCTGAAACTCTTGATATTGCCTGAAAAGTCCTGGTGATATTTTCTAGGAAAGGACTTCCTAAAAAACTTGAAAAATTAAAGGGACACACAAACTTTCAGTTATTAGCAATGCAACATATCCCCATGTTTCCCCCCAAGTGTCTCTTTTAGTGTATAGTGTAAACATTGGTATCTTAGCAAAATTTGAAACAAAACAAATGGCAATATGAGGCGGTAAAATGGAATGCCAAAGTTAGTTCTAGTTGTGTTTCTAGAATTAATGTGTTGCGTGACTTAGTGACTTGTCTGGGTCTGTTTATCTGTGGGAAGAATGAAGAGATTGGACAGATGATCCCCAGGATCCTGTTCAGTGCCAGGATTCTATAATAGCAGTTAGTAGGATCTCATGATTAAACTTTGGTACTCATATTTTTCAAATGCATATAAAAATTTTTATATCCTTGGCATTGAGGGAAGACGTGATACTTTTTTCTTTCCTTTTAACCTGAACTATTCCTTGAAGCTCCTTGCTATTCTTTTTCCCCTCCCTTGTCAGCTTTCTGCACAGCAGTCATTCCAGGCCTTTGCTCCTCCAATTATATACGGCCCTATCCCTCTACTTTCTTCCCTTCCTGTATGCTTCACCAAGGGAAGCCACTTGGGACTTATGAAAGATTTTAATTTTCTCTGTCCTTTCTTAATTAACAAATTAAACACATATTTATTGAGAACTTACTGCCTATTATATATTAGGCATTGTACACTGGAAAGACAGAGATGAAGACTGTCCCTGTCCTTGAGTTCGATGGCAGAGACAGACAAGTAAAAGAAGATTCTAAATCAGTGTGGTAAGTAGTTTGGTAGAGGAATGTAAATTAACCTGTGTGTAGAGGAGGCTTCAAGGAGAAAACCTAAGAAGAGTCTCAAAGTATAGATGTTATACTGCCCCAAAGTGGAGAAAAGTAATTTCCAGGTAGAGGGAACAGGAGATATAAAGGGAGATCATGGTGAGATTGGAGAACGGCATGAAGTTCGGGATAGTTGGAGCACATGGGTATGTGGGGAAAGGAAGGAGATAATCAGAGAGGGTCTTGAGTGCCAGGCTAAGGAGTGTGGGTAATGTAATCAGTAGCCACCAAATTATTTTAAGCAGGGGAGTGATATGATCCTATTTGCTTTTAGGAACTATCACTGGAGCAGCAGTGTGGAAGTTGTTTTTTAGTAGGACAAGGCTGAAGTCTGGGAGATTAGTTAGGAGGCGTTTTCAATAAGCCTGGTGAGAGGGGCTGGGATGAAGACATAGTTCAGAAACAAGGAGATAGATTTGAGATATACTCAGGAGATACAAAACTGATAGAACTGGGTGATGAATGAACAGATATGAAGGGGAAGAAGGGAAACAAGTGGAGGTGACTCCCAGTTTCCAGCTTGAATAGCTCAGTAGAGCTACTAAGCAAGATCAGAAATCCAGTCATGTGTCACTTAACGACGGAGATACGTTCTGAGAAACGAGTCATTAGCCGATTTGCTTGTGGGCAAACATCATAGAGTTCACTTACAAAAACCTAGATAGTTTAGCCTACTACGCACCTAAGGTATGGTATTGCCTATTGCTCCTAGGCTACAAACCTATACAGTATGTTACTGCACTGAATATTGTAGGCAATTCGAATACAATGGTATTTGTGTCTGTAAGTGTCATAAACATAGAACAGGTACAGTAAAAATGTGGTATTACAATCTTATGGGACCACTCTCATATATATGGCCTGTCATTGACCAAATCATGATTAGGCAGTGCATGACTGTATGCGAGGAGGAATGTGTTAGGAAAGACAATTAATTTAGTTCTGGACATGACATGTTCTATTAGGCAGTCTAACTCAGGAGAGAGAGAACTTTGGAAGTGGGTTTGGCTGTAATCAGAAGAAAGGTGTCTATGGATGTGAATGAGTATGTCAAGTTAAAAGAGGACTACAATGAGAACCTTAAGGAACACGGCATGTAAGGGATTGGTAAAGAAGAGAGACTCAGGAGGAGACTGAGTCGTATGTCTATATCCACATTCTCCTTTCCTGAAGAGAAAGAGGGTATTCTCCTAATCCAAGGCTCACATCTCTACTGCCAAACTGGATTCCATCCTTTTGTGCCCCTTCAAGCCTTACTCCACCAATAGCCCCCTCGTCTCTTATATCTTCAACCTTTTCTTTCCATTAGCTTAACATACATGTGAAAGCTTTCCTTATATTAAAAAAATGAGGTGCCTTCCTGGATCATGCTCCATCTAGCGTTCACTCCATCGTATTCCCTTTGTAATTTTTGAAGGAACAGTCTAACCTCATTCTCCCTACTTTCCTATCTCTCACTCAATTGGCCTAAAGCTACTGGGCTTCTGCCTCTGCTCTTCTCCCAAACTGCTTACAGTACAATCACCAATCATCTTCCCATTGTAGAGTCCAATGAACACCTTTTAGTTCTTGCTCAAGGTGTTGACTGGACTAGACATGAACTTATTAGGGACATGCTCAACTTACTGGGGATATGAGAAATTCTTGTAAATTTCTTCTTTTAGCCTGTAGGACACCACAGCTCACATTTGGTGACCCATCACTCTATTCTCTTCTTAAACTATGTTCTGCCTTTTGGTCCTCCTCTTTTCCCACTTTCTGTACATTTCCTGGGCAGTCTTACTCATTTCTATTCCTTTTAACGGTTAGTCTTGACTCTCTGAATGCTAGAGCAATATATTCATTATCTACTAGACATTTTTCTGACTTAAAACCTTTTGGAAACAGGTGGAAAAATACACAAATAGATTGGCCATTTTCAACAGGCAACAAAATTCAACATTTTCCAAACTCTATTCTTTTCCCCATACATTCCCTCCCACCATTTCGCTCCTCTTTCTATGTTCTCTTTGTAGTTCAATGTCACCTACAAAAAACTTCTGAGACTCATCCTATGCATTACCTTGTACAGCATATGACATATTCAACCTGTTATCAACTCCTGAGAATGAAGTTTAGAAAGTCTCCTTAGGGGCTGGGCTCGGTGGCTCATGCCTGTAATCCCAGCACTTTGGAAGGCCAGGGCAGGCAGATCACCTGAGGTCAGGAGTTCCAGACCAGCCTGACCAACATGGAGAAACCCCGCCTCTACTAAAAATACAAAATTAGCCGGGTGTGGTGGTTCATGCCTGTAATCCCAGCTACTCGGGAGGCTGAGACAGGTGAATTGCTTGAGCCCGGGAGGCGGAGGTTGCAGTGAGCCGAGATTACGCCATTGCACTCCAGCCTGAGCAACAAGAGTGAAACTCCGTCTCAAAAAAAAAAAAAAAAAAAAAAAAAAAAAAAGTCTCCTTAGGATCTGCCCCTCCTTTCCATTTGCACCATCATTGTCTTACTGCAGGCCCATAGATCTCTTGCTATAAACTATAACAATACCATTCTAAATGGATGTCACCCTCCCAATCTAACTTCCATATTGTAACCAGACCAAACTTACCAGAAGGTAAATCAGATCTTGCTATTTCTCTCTTTATAAATCTCAGTTGCTCCCCAGGTTCTCTGGGATGAGAAAAGAGCTGTATATAGGACCCTTCATTTGCTGTCTTCCACTCACTTTCCTGGCCTTATCTCCAGCCTCTACACCCTCAGCCTTGTGCTCCAGTCACACTGAGGTTCATGGGAATCCCCAAACACACCACATTCTTTCCTTTGCATGGATTTCTCATTCCCCTTTCCTGTGCCAGGCTAGAACTAATTTTTACTAAGTTTATAAGCCAAGTACTCATCTTAATACTACAGGAACAATCGCAACCTACCTCCGTTGAAATACTTTCTACACTCTAGGACAATTGTCTATAGCCTTTGGATATAAAGGGACAACGCCAGGCTCATGTTCACTGCTGAGTCCCTGATATTCTTTACTCTGGGAATTTGCAACAGAAATATGTTCAATAAATGTGTGCTGAACTGCAGGTCATTTCTCCGCAGGAGAAAGAAAAATTTTAAGTTCTATCAACGTTGAACCTGGGTTCAAATAGCCGCCAAACCCAGCACGTGCACCGCCAGCTCTGACCCTAGGTGGCGCAAGTGCGGCCGCCGACGGGACGCCAGCCTCTCGCGGGGGCGGGGTCTCTCGCGGGGGCGGGAGCTTGCGTCCTCCGAGCAGGTTCCGCACCACCTCGCAGCGCCGCGTCCTTAGGGGCGGGCTCAGGGGGCACCACCCTCGAGGGGCGGAACCCGCGGGGGCGGAGGCGTCGATCCGGAAGTACCTGGTAAGAGCCTCCAGTCAGGTCAGCTCCGCTAGGACCGCTCGGCCATTAGCAATGCAGCTGTAGATGATCGTCATAGCGGGCGGGTTGTGACTGAAAGGCTCCTCTGGACCTAAACGGTCGGCTCGGGGCGGTGACAGGGGCGGGGCTTCGTGAGTGGGCGGTGCGTGCGCAGGCGAGAAGAGGGACTGATTGGCAGGCAGAGAGGCGGGGCCGTCTCGAGCCCGAGTGGCGCGTTTGACCTGACACGGACCGGATCTCTGGAGAAACCAGCTTTAGGTGGTAGCCTTTCTCCTTAAAATCATTTGTCAGCTGGGCGCGGTGGCTCACGCCTGAAATCCCAGCACTTTGGGAGGCCGAGACGGGCGGATCACAAGGTCAGCAGATCGAGACCATCCTGGCTAACACGGTGAAACCCCGACTCTACTAAAAACACCAAAAATTAGCCGGGCGTGGTAGCGGGCACCTGTAGTCCCAGCTACTCGGGAGGCTGAGGCAGGAGAATGGCGTGAACCCGGGAGGCGGAGCTTGCAGTGAGC
>NW_016816276.1:929345-935799 GCF_001698545.2 Rhinopithecus bieti
CACAGCACTCCAGCCTGGGTGACAGAGCGAGACTCCGTCTCAAAAAAAAAAAAAAAAAAAAAATCATTTGCCGAGCGCCAGTGTACTTCATAGTGTTTACCTCCTTATGATTCATTCGCAATCTAGAGCATGTGAAATATAGACCTTGATTTTAAATAAAATTCATTCATTAATCCAAGCATTTATTGAACTCCGGCTGTGCGCTAACTGCCTTAGATTCCTGGGTATGCAAATAGGTCGGCTCCCATCTTGAAGTTGAGGAGTTCATATTCTAGTAGTGGTTACAGAGGCACATGAGGACAAACGCCAGTCTCAAGTGATACGTGTGTGCTATCAGGGTAAGATGAACAAAGCTTCAGAAGCTGGGTGGAGAGCTAGCAAAGCTTTCAAAGTCCCTGACTTAGAGGATGGATTGGCATTCTCTGAGTGGGGAGGAAAGAAAGACAGGAGAGTCTAGGCAGAGGGAATAGCTTCTGTAAAGGCTTGAAAGAAGGCAGGTGGGTTTGGGGAATGAGTGTGGCAGAGAAAAGGTGTATGAGAGAGTGGGTAGGAGGGTAAAGTGGAAGGAGTGGTAGCATGACTTTTGTCTTAGACCTTGGGTGCCTTGACAAGAATTTTTTAAAAGTGTGACCTTATATATTTTCGTCACCAAGGTATTATGGTAGAGTGGAAAAAGAGTTTGCCTTTGAAGTCAGACAAACTTAGATTCATATTTGGGCATTGCCCATGTACTCTATGCGTTTATGTAACTTAATCTTTCTGAGAGTCCGTTTCCTAGTTCATAAAATGGGGGTAATTGTCAAGTTTAAATGAAGTAATTATGCAAAAATATTAGCATACAGTAGTTATGCAATTGCAATAGTTTGTGTTAAGTACATATTACTTTGTTGCTCCCAATGGCGTAACCTTTTTTTTTTTTTTTTTTTTTGAGACAGGGTCTCACTCTGTGGCTTAGGCTAGAGTGCAGTGGCATGATCACGGCTCACTGCAACCTCCACCTCCTGGGTTCAAGCGATCCTGCCACTTCAGCCTCCTGAGTAGCTGGGACCACAGGTGTGTGCCACCACACCTGACTAATTTTTGTATTTTTAGTAGAGACGGGGTTTCACCATGTTGGCCAGATTGGTCTTGAACTCTCCACCTCAAGTGATCTACTCTCCTTGGCCTCCCAAAGTGCTGGGATTACAGGTGTGTCACTGCACCTGAGCCCAATGGTGTAACCTTAAAGAATGACAATCAATATCCTTCTGAGTGCCTGGCAGGGAGTGAAGGCAGGTAGTCAATTCCGTTTCCTTTAACACAGTGTAATCAAATTGGATTTGACAAGGAAGGAGCAAAACTGCTCTGCACTATAGCTCCTGAGAAAAATGCCTTGTTGAATCATGTATCCTATATATGGGAAATCTCGAATCAGTGTGTCTTATCAGCTTGATAAGTGTGTCTGTGTTACAGGCAGGGTAACTGATTAAAAGCACTGGTCACATTACTTATACCCGGGGAGAGGAAATTTGTTAACTTTGGGGTAATGCTTTTGCTTACCCCAGAGTCTTGCTTACAGTAAAAACAAGCCGAATAAACCTCACCACAAATCTTTTTTGAGCCCCTTCTCCCTGGTGAGCTTTCAGCACCGCAGTCATTTTAAGCCTTTAATCCTCCCCTCCAATTGCCTACTGTCTCTTGTGCTTTCTTTTCTTCCTGTATGTTTCCTGTATGCTGTATTCTACCTGATAGCCAAGGCTTACTCTAGTCAATGCCAGGTTTCCTCACTTAACTCAGGATTTCTCCCTTTCTTTCTTTCTTTCCTCAGGGGGTGGCATCTCTGAGTGTGGGAAACTTGGTGGAGGGGAAGGTCTTCGGATTAGTGACCTTCGTCCCTCTAAGGTGGCATCTGCAGCTAATGTTTTTTTCTGTCTATCTCTGATCACCAGTCACACACTCCACTTGGAATCTCAAGGTCCCTTTAGGTGCTCTGGTTCTCTTTTAGCCACTTTTGTGGTCCTCTTGGGGGTGAAGAAAAATTCTCACTGCTCCCACATGCCATTCTGAGGCTGCGGGAAGCTCCAGAGGTTGTGTCACAACATGCCCTCCTGTTGCGCTCTCCTGTGGTGCTATGTCACTGCTGTCATGTGGGGAGTGGCTTTTAGATCTTACCTCATTTGGGAAGCAAGCCCTGGGATCCCCAATTTACTGGGAGTCTTCTCATCACCACACTCCATCACCCCTCACTTCCTAGAGAGGACTCTACCTAGTTGGAGTGCTTCCTTCTCATTCTGTCCTTCTTTGACAGTGGACATTCCAGCAAGTCTAGGTAGGGAGTCTCTGACCACCCTAGGCATCCTCCCAATTTATGCCATGAACATTGGTTGTCTGAAACATTTTTTTCCCCATAAACTCTGTTTTCAGAGAGTTCCCAAAATTGTTTTGAAACTTTTAGAATGAGAAGTTTTCTGTCTTACCCTCTTCTTCCTCCATCTCTCCTTCCTCCTCCTCCATTTTCTTCGTCTCCATTTTTGTGCTAAAGAGAATAACTGAGAATGAAAACCATGGCATGTAATATAAAATATCACAGACATTTCCACCTTTCCCTTGATAGTTTGATAAAATCTTGAGGATGCACCAGAAAGAGTGGTGAGAAGCTAGGATCCTGGGAAGTGAAATGGGACATTTCACTGTTGTTAATTTCTTTCACAACATGCTTTTAGACTCATCACTACTTTGGTGAATACTATCATTGCTTATTTATTTATTTATTTATTTATTTATTTATTTATGAGACAGAGTCTTACTCTGTTGTCCAGGCTGGAGTACAGTAGCATGATCTTGGCTCACTGCAACCTCTGCCTCCTGGGTTAAAGTGATTCTCCTGCATCAGCCTCCTGAGTAGCTGGGATTACAAGTGTGTACCACCACACCTGGCTAATTTTGTATTTTTAGCAGAGACAGGATTTCACCATGTTGGTCAGGCTGGTCTTGAACCCCTGACCTTAAGTGATCCAACCCCCTCAACCTCCGGAAGTGCTGGGATTACCTGCATGAACCACTGTGCCTGGATTATCATTGCTTTTTAGAGGTTAGCTTCCCAGAAGGAAGAGCCACTAATTTTTTAGTCATCTGACTTCTTAGGTCACTAGAGAGTTTGTAAGTATTTTGTCAGTTGGAGACTTTCAAGTACTCACTAATTCAAGATGTGTCTTACTAAGTATTGAAGTTCTCTCATAAAGGACTGTTTTTTTAACTTACTGTTCTTCAAAATGGAACTTTTTATAATTTTTTTCTTTAAGTATGTGATCACTGTAAAAATTCAGGCCGGGCACAGTGGCTGAAGCGTGTAATCCCAGCACTTTGGGAGGCCCAGGTGGGAGAACCACCTTAGCCCAGGAGTTCAAGACCAGCCTGGGCAACATGGTGAAACCCCATCTCTACAAAAAATACAAAAATTAGCTGGACATGGTGGTATACACCTGTGGTCCCAGCTACTTGGGAGGCTGAATTGGGAGAATTGTTTGAGTCTGAGAAGTCAAGGCTGCAGTGAGTCCTGATTGCACCACTGCACTCCAGTGTAGGCAATAGAGTGAGACCCTGTCTCGGAAAAAAAAAAAAAATTAAACAATACTAGAGTAAAAGCCTGTCTATTTTACCATCCAATAAAAGAACCACTGGAATAATCTAATTTACATTTGTCTTTGCATTTTGTGCATTTTATATACATTTTTCTGAAATCTCTTTTTTTTTTTAGAGACTGAGTCTTACTCTGTTTTCCAGGCTAGAGTGCAGTGGTGGGATCATAGCTGACTGCAGCCTCCAACTCTTGGTCTTCCTTTGGGAGGCCAAAGTGATCTTCCTGCCTTCACTTCCTGAATAGCTGGGAGTACAGACATGTGCCGCCATGCTCTGCTAATTTTGTTCTTTTTGGCTGGAGTGCAGTGGCGCAACCTCGGCTCACTGCAGCCTTGACTTCTCAGAATCAAGCTATCCTCCTACCTCAGTCTCCTGAGCAGCTGGGAATACAGACACATGCCACCATGCCTGGCTAATTTTTGTATTTTTTGTAGAGACTAGGTTTCACCATGTGGCCCAGGCTGGTCTTGAACTCCTGGACTCAAGAGATCCATCAGCCCTGGCCTCCCAAAGTGCTGGGATTACAGGCGTGAGTCACCATGCCCAGCCTGTTCTTTCTTTTCTTTCTCTCTCTCTCTTTCTTTCTTTCTTTCTTTTTCTTCCCTCTCTCTTGTTGCCCAGGCTGGAGTGCAGTGGTGCGGTCTCTGCACACTGCAACCTCCACCTCCTGGGTTCAAACGATTCTCCTGCCTCAGCCACCCAAGCAGCTGGGATTACAGTTGTGTGCCACCATGCCTGGCTAATTTTTGTATTTTTGGTGAGACGGGGTTTCACCATGTTTGCCAGACTGGTCTCCAACTCCTGATCTCAGGTGATCTGCCTGCCTTGGCCTCCCAAAGTGCTAGGATTACAGGCGTGAGCCACCGTGCCTGGCCTGTTTTTTAAATTAACAGTGTTTTCTTTGACTATGATATATATTTCAGATGTTTCTTCTGAGGTTTATCATTTGATTTTCTTTTCTTTTGGTGTCTTTTTTTTTTTTTTTTTTTAGACATTTGTGTTGGACTTTAGTGTCATGCTAGGCAAGGCCTCTTTTTCTATCCCCATCCCTAAATGTAAATATTTTATTTTTTTCTGTTACTTTTATATGTTTGTTTTAATGTTTAAATCTTTAATCCACCTGGAATTTGTTTTTGTGCTCTTTGTGAGGTAGGAATTTGCATCTTCCCAAATGGACAGCCAACTATTTTTGTTTTAAATTACACTTTAAGTTCTGGGGTACATGTGCAGAATATGCAGTTTTGTAACATAGGTATACACGTGCCATGGTGGTTTGCTGCACCCATCAACCCATCACCTACATTAGGTATTTCTCCTAATGTTATCCCTCCCCTAGCCACCCATACCCCAACAGGCCCTGGTGTGTGATGTTCCCCTTCCTGTGTCCATGTGTTCTCATTGTTCAACCCCCACTTATGAGTGAGAACATGCGGTGTTTGGTTTTCTGTTCTTATGTTAGTTTGCTAAGAATGATGGTTTCCAGCTTCATCCACATTCTTGTAAAGTACATGAACTCATCCTTTTTTATGGCTGCATAGTATTCCATGGTATATATGTGCCACATTTTCTTTATCCAGTCTATTATTGATGGACATTTGGGTTGATTCCAAGTCTTTGCTATGGTGAATAGTGCTGCAATAAACATACGTCTGCATGTGTCTTTATAGTAGAATGATTTATAATCCTTTGTGTATATACCCAGTAATGGGATTGCTGGGTCAAATAGTATTTCTAGTTCTAGATCCTTGAGGAATCGCCAACTGTCTTCCACAATGGTTGAGCTAATTTACACTCCCATCAACAGTGTAAACGCATTCCTGTTTTTCTACAACCTCTCCATCTGTTGTTTCCTGACTTTTTAATGATTGCCATTCTAACTGGCATGAGATGGTATCTCATTGGGGTTTTGATTTGCATTTCTCTGTTGACCAGTGATGATGAATATTTTTTATATGTCTGTTGGCTGCATAAATGTCTTCTTTTGAGAAGTGTTGGTTCATATCCTTTGCCCACTTTTTGATGGGGTTGTTTGTTTTTTTCTTGTAAATTTGTTTAAGTTCTTTGTAGATTCTGGATATTAGCCCTTGGTCAGTTGGATAGATTGCAAAAATTTTCTCCCATTCTGTAGGTTTTCTTTTCACCCTGATGATAGTTTCTTTTGCTGTGCAGAAGCTCTTTAGTTCAATTAGATCCCATTTTTCAGTTTTGGCTTTTGTTGCCATTGCTTTTGATGTTTTAGACAGGAAGTTTTTGCCCATGCCTATGTCCTGAATGGTATTGCCTAGATTTTCTTCTAGGATTTTTATGGTCCTAGGTCTTAGATTTAAGTCCTTGATCCTCTTGAGTTGATTTTTGTATAAGGTGTAAGGATGGGGTCCAGTTTTAGTTTTCCGCATACGGCCGGCCAGTTTTCCCAACACCATTTATTAAACCGGGAATCTTTTCCCTGTTGTTTGTTTGTGTCAAGGTTTGTCAAAGATCAGATGGTTGTAGATGTGTGGTGTTATTTCTGAGGACTCTGTTCTGTTCCATTGGTCTATATATCTGTTTTGGTACCAGTACCATGCTGTTTTGGTGACTGTAGCCTTGTAGTAAAGTTGAAAGTCAGGTAGCGTGATTCCTCCAGCTTTGTTCTTGCCCAGGGTTGTCTTGGCCCTGTGGGCTCTGTTTTGACTCTGTATGAAGCTTAAAGTAGTTTTTTTCCAATTCTGTTAAGAAAGTCAGTAGTAGCTTGATGGGGATGGCATTGAATCTATAAATTACTTTGGGCAGTATGGCCAGTTTCACGATATTGATTCTTCCTATCCATGAGCATGGTATGTTCTTCCATTTGTTT
>NW_016816276.1:937215-1000272 GCF_001698545.2 Rhinopithecus bieti
TATTTTTTTTTTTTTTTTGTCAGAATCAGACTTTATTTAACAATCTGAAAATGTGTTCTTCTGGCTTTAAGTCTTGCAAAATGGGTCATAAGTCAAAGACAGATTAGTTCACTATCTTCTGAGTATGTGTGGTTATGTCTCTGTGTAGACAAGTGTCTGTGTCTATAGATACTTTTGCTTTTTATAGTGATTATAGCTCCACTTTAATGTATAAAGTCTTATTCTAATATTGCTAAAACTTGAATTAAATATTCCCTGAGTCTAATGTTCTCTTCTCCCTAGACTGCCTCCCTCCATCCCTCCCATAAGGCTGCTCCTCCACCTCCATTAACTCCATTAATGCCAGGTCTTTAGACAGCACCATCATTCTTACTGAGAACCCAGGGATGGATGCTGGCTCTTATATCCCTCTGACCTACCCTCTGGTTGAAGAGCTTCTCTGGGGAGGTGTAGGGCTTGGGGACTCTTTCTTTTCAGAGTTGTGCATTTTCACTTGTAGGTACCTCTTCTTGAGGTTCAGGCGCTGTGAGGTTGCTCTTGTCTGGTACTGTGGAGACTTTAAGCTTGGCCCTCCGAGGAGTCAGACAAACTTATTATCCTCTTCCTTGTCTTCCATCTTCTTTGCCTGTCCAAGCTCTGAAGCAATCTGAGATGTCATTAAGGTGAGGCAAATACAAAGTTCTTCAAGGTTCTGATTGTGGATGTTTTCATTTTCTTTGGCCTCAAGAGTTCTTACTGGCTTCTCTGGTGGTTCTGGATTAGGAGAGACCTCTAGGGAGGTCCTAGGACTTGGAGTCCCAGTTCCCAAGGAGGCCCTAGGGCTGGTGGGTGAACCCCCTCCAGCTGGAGGGCTGGAGGGTATGTTCCCTGAGGAGAGCCTAGGGCTTGCAGTGGCTCTGGGTGGAGGAGGCCTACTAGGGGGTGCTGAGGTCCTCTGGAGAGAGGCTGTCTTCTTTGGTTGTTCAGATCCTTCACCTGCTGTGCAGGTTCAGAGGACTACTTCTGCGGCAGATGATGAAGGCTGCCCTGAAGGGCTTAGGGCTCCACCTGGTGATGGAACAGGGGAGCTGGGGAGAACTTCCTCCTGGGACTTGGCACTCTCAATGATAGGAGAGGGCTGGGCATGGGCGGGGCCATTGCAGGCTGGTGGAGATTCTTCTTCCTCAGAGGAGCTTGCTTCAGATCGTTCCTTCTCTATTTCCTCATCTTCTAAGTGCTCCTTGATCTCAGAATTGTCTTCCCCCTGGGCTGCATCAGGTGCCAGATCTTCAGTTGCTGAGGCAGATTCACTCTCACTCTTTGAGGAAAGTGTAGAGGGACTAGTAGGTGAGGTAAGAGGACTGGAGACCGTAGATGTTCAAACTGGGGGAGAACTGACTAAGGAGCCCCTGCTGCTGCTTGATAGTCCTTTTGCTACAGACACTTTACTGGAATGTTGCTTCTCCAGTTTGCTCATCACCTTGGAGAGATTGTGGTTCAGCTTGCTCATTTCCCTGTAGAAGACATCCCTCAAGTTGGAAATGTTTTGGAAGGTGATCACATAGCAGCCAATACGACTATTATAAAGAATAGACAGCTCCTCTAGTAGTTCTTGGTTCAGATCTACAAACACAGTCTAAGCTTTGTTGAACTCTTCCTCTGCCTTGGCAGTCTTGGCCTCATCTTTCTTCTTGGCATTCCGCACTGCCTCCAGATGATGTCGGGCACTGTCATAGTCCATGAGTTTCCAAACCTGCTTGGTAATTCTTTCCTTAATTTTGCCGAACTGGGTGATGTAGTTTTCTGTGGTTCTCACAGCCTGGTCAGCAAGTTTCTCCTTGTAGTCTTCCCAAAGGAGATCATTATTCTCTACAAAGGCCTTCAGCTCCTCATGACCATTCCACTTGCTGCTGTAGATCTCCTGCAGGGTTTCTGACACTCTTTTTTAGCTTTCGTGCATCACTTTGACTGCACTAAGGAAGTTCTTCAGGTCCTTGTATAATTGTGGCCTTCTGCCTGTTGTTGCTAGAAGTTGTTAGCGCTTTGTTCAAATTGTTCATCTTTGGTTTCTACAGTTTTCCCCAATTTCTGCAGCACCTTCTCCTGGGCCCTGCTGAACTTCTTCTGTACCTGCTTGGTGAAGCGGCCGGCTGCGCTGCCTGCCTTGCCCTCTGCCGTCCTGCTGGCTCCCTAGGGGCCGCCACCCTACCCCATGCCCTGTGGTTTTCTCGCTTCCCTATTTCTTTTAATTTTGATGTTAGAGTGTCAATTTTAGATCTTTCTTGCTTTCTCTTGTGGGTATTTAGTGCTATAAATACTCCCTCTACACACTGCTTTAAACGTGTCCCAGAGATTCTGGTACATTGTGCCTTCGTTCTCATTGGTTTCGAAGAACATCTTTATTTCTGCCTCATTTCTTTTTACCTAGTAGTCATTCAGGAGTAGATTGTTCAGTTTCCATGTAGTTGTGTGGTTTTGAGTGTTTCTTAATTCTGAGTTCTGGTTTGATTGCACTGTGGTCTGAGAGACTGTTTGTTGTGATTTCTGTTCTTTTGCATTTTCTGAGGAGTGTTTTTACTTCCAATTATGTGGTCAACTTTAGAATAAGTGCGATGTAATGCATATTCTGCTGATTTGGGGTGGAGAGTTCTGTAGATGTTTATTAGGTCCACTTGGTCCAGAGCTGAGTTCAAGTCCTGAATAACCTTGTTAATTTTGTCTCGATCTGTCTGATATTGACAGTGGGATGTTAACGTCTCCCACTATTATTGTGTGGGAGTCTAAGTCTCTTTGTAGGTGTCTAAGAACTTGCTTTATGAATCTGCATGCTTCTGTATTGGGTGTATATATATTGAAGATAGTTAGCTATTCTTGCTGCATTGATTCCTTTACCATTATGTAGTGGCCTTCTTTGTCTCTTTTGATCTTTGTTGGTTTAAAGTCTGTTTTATCAGAGATTAGGATTGCAACTCCTGCTTTCTTTTTGCTTTCCATTTGCTTGGTAAATATGCCTCCATCCCTTTATTTTGAGCCTATATGTGTCTTTGCATGTGAGCTGGGTCTCCTGAATACAGCACACTGATGGGTCTTGACTGTTTATCCAATTTGCCAGTCTGTGTCTTTTAATTGAGGCATTTAGCCTGTTTACATTTAAGGTTAATATTGTTATGTGTGAATTTGATCCTGTCATTATGATGCTAGCTGGTTGTTTTGCCCATTAATTGATGCAGTGTCAATGTTCTTTACAATTTGATATGTTTTTGCAGTGGCTGGTATCGGTTGTTCCTTTCTGTGTTTAGTGCTTCCTTTAGGAGCTCTTGTAAAGCAGGCCTGGTGGTGACAAAATCTCTCAGCATTTGCTTGTCTATAAAGGATTTTATTTCTACTTCGCTTATGAAGCTTAGTTTGGCTGAATATGAAATTCTGGGTTGAAAATTCTTTTCTTTAAGAATGTTGAATATTGGCCCCTACTCTCTTCTGACTTGTAGGGTTTCTCCAGAGAGATCTGCTGTTAGTCTGATGGGCTTCCCTGTGTGGATAACTCTACCTTTCTCTCTGGCTGCCCTTAACATTTTTTCCTTCATTTCAACCTTGGTGAATCTGATGATTATGTGTCTTGGGGTTGCTCTTCTTGAGGAGTATCTTTGTGGTGGTCTCTGTATTTCCTGAATTTGAATGTTGGTCTGTCTTGCTAGGTTGGGGAAGTTCTCCTGGATAATATCCTGAAGAGTGTTTTCCAGCTTGGTTCCATTCTCCTCGTCACTTTCAGGTACACCAATCAAATGTAGATTTGATCTTTTTCACATTGTCCCATATTTCTTGGAGGCTGTGTTCGTTCCTTTTTATTCTTTTTTCTCTAATCTTGTCTTCTCTCTTTATTTCATTAAGTTGATCTTCAGTCTCTGATATCCTTTCTTCCATTTGATTGATTCAGCTATTGAAACTTGTGTATGCTTCATGAAGTTCTTGTGTTGTGTTTTTTAGCTCCCTCAGGTCATTTGTGTTCTTCTCTACACTGATTATTCTAATTAGCCATTCGTCTAACCTTTATTCAAGGTTCTTAGCATCCTTGCATTGGGTTAGAACATGCTCCTTTAGCTCAGAGGAGTTTGTCATTACCCACCTTCTGAAGCCTACTTCTGTCAAACTCATTCTCCGTCCAGTTTTGTTCCCTTGCTGGCGAGGAGATGTGATCCTTTGGAGGAGAAGAGGCATTCTGGTTTTTGGAATTTTCAGCCTTTTTGCACTGGTTTCTCCCCATCTTTGTGGATTTGTCTACCTTTGGTCTTTGATGTTGGTGACCTTTGGGTGGGGTCTTTGAGTGGACCTGCTGTTTCTTTCTATTTGTTAGTTTTCCTTCTGACAGCGCCCCCTGCTGCCCATCTGCTGGAGTTTGCTGGAGGTCCACTCCCAACCCTGTTTGCCTGGGTATCAACAGCGAAGGCTGCAGAGCAGCAAAGATTGCTGCATGATCTTTCCTCTGGAAGCTTTGTTCCAGAGGGGCACCTGCCAGATGCCAGCCAGAGCTCTCCTGTATGAGGTGTCTATTGGCCCCTAATGGGAGATGTCTCGCAGTCAGGATACACGGGGGTCAGGGACCCACTTGAGGAGGCAGTCTGATCCTTAGCAGAGCTTGAACTCTCTACTGGGAGGTCTGCTGCTCTCTTCAGAGCCATCAGACAGGGATGTTTAAGTCTGCTGAAGCTTTGTCCACAGCTTCCCTTTTCCCCAGGTGCTCTGTCCCAGGGAGATAGGGGTTTTATCTGTAAGTCCCTGACTGGGGCTGCTGCCCTTTTTTCAGAGATGCCCTGCCCAGAGAAGCGAAATCTGGCAGTCTGGCCACAGCAGCCTTGCTGAGCTGCTGTGGGCTCTGCCCAGTTCGAACTTCCCAGCAGCTTTGTTTACACTGTGAGCGTAAAACTGCCTACTCAAGCCTCAACCATAGCGGGCACTCCTCCCCTCACCAAGCTGGAGCATCCCAGGTTGATCTCAGACTGCTGCTGTGCTGGCAGTGAGAATTTCAAGCCAGTGGATCTTAGTTTGCTGGGCTCCGTGGAGGTGGGGCCCGCCGAGCCACACCACTTGGCTCCCTGACTTCAGCACCCCTTTCCAGTGGAGTGAACGGTTCTGCCTCTCTGGCATTCCAGGTGACACTGGGGTATGGAATAAAAGAATTCCTGTAGCTAGTTTGGTGTCTGCCCAAATGGCCACCCAGTTTTATGCTTGAAACCCAGCGCCCTCGTGGGGTAGGCGCCGGAGGGAATCTCCTGGTTTGTGGGTTGTGAAAACTGTGGGACAAGCACAGTATCTGTGCTGGAGTTCCTCAGGCTCAGTCTCTCACGGCTTCCCTTAGGTGGGGGAGAAAATTCCCTGACCCCTTGCACTTCCTGGGTGAAGTGATGCCCCGCCCTGCTTCGGCTTGCCCTCTGTGGGCTGCACCCACTGTCCAACCAGTCCCAATGAGATGAACCAGGTACCTCAGTTGGAGATGCAGAAATCACCCGCCTTCTGTGTCGATCTCGCTGGGAGCTGCAGACCGGAGCTGTTCCTATTTGGCCATCTTGCCACAGAATCCTACAGCCAACTATTTTATAACACAAGAATATCCCTTCCCTACTCATTTTTTTTTTTTTTTTTGAGAGATGGGATCTCACTCTGTCACCCAGGCTGGAGTGCAGTGGGGTTATCGTCACTCACTGCAGCCTTGAACTCCTGGCTCCATCCTTCCATCTCAGCCTCCCGAGTAGCTGAAATTATGGGCATGAACCACTGCACCTGGCTTCCACAGTAATTTGAAATGCCACTTTTACTATAGGTTAAAGTCCCATATATATACACATATGGGACTTTATATATTTTGTGTGTTGTTCGATATATATATATTGTTCATTGGACTTTAGGGTTGATTTCTGTGCTGATTTCTGTGCTAATATCACAATGACTCAGTGATTGTAGCTTAAATGACTTTACATTTAACAATTTGGAGAGAATTAATATATTTACAATATTCAGTCATTGAGTCTTCCCATCTAGAAACATGAGTTGTCTTTCTGTTTATTCTACTGACTTCCTATGAGCTTTTTCATAAAGGCTTGACAAATTTTTGTTACATTTATTCTGGGATATTTTGGCTGTTCTTGTTAATAGAATTTGTTCTCTATAATGTTTTCAAACTGGCTAATTTTGGCATGTAGAAAATCTATTAGCTATATTTAATTATTTGCATATAGTCCCTGCTCCGTTATATTTTAATTTTCTTAAGGTCAGGGGCTTCCCACAGAGCACAAAGACCTTTGCTCAGCATGAACATGACATAGGATACTATTGCTGACTGTCATATTACACTTTTCCGCTATGCTTAGCAACCAGTGGAGGAAACCTCAGGTAACAATATTTGTGGAAACTGGATAATGATTCAAGGTAGCATAGAAAGAAGACACTGAAGGGACTTTGGCATCAGGCAGACCTGGATTTGAATCCTTGCTTTGCGTCTCTGAATTACAGTTTGTTCCTTAGACTCATCTCTGTGCCTAATTCATAAAGTGAGCTAAGGCATATAAAGCATAAAGCGTATAGTGACTGGCCCCTAGTAGGTGTCCATAATGGGGGTAGCCGTAACAGATGGCAGTTATGATCATGATGATTTCATATTGTCATGTAACCAAATCTATCCATTAAGATGCACGTTAATTTTTTTTTAAATTTCTTCCTTTTTTTTGGTGAAGGGGGGCCACAAATCTCACTCTATCGCCCAGGCTGAAGTGCAGTGGCAAGATCTTGGCTCACTGCAACTTCTTCTCTTGGGCTCAAGTGATCCTCTCACCTCAGTCTCTCTCCCAAGTAGCTGGGATTACAGGCATGCGCCGTCATACCAGGATAATTTTTTGTATTTTTAGTAGAGATGGGGTTTCACCATGTTGGCCAGGCTTGTCTCAAACTCCTGACCTCAAGTAATGCGCCTGCCTTGGCCTCCCAAAGTGCTGGGATTACAGGCGTGCACCACCATGCCCGGCTAATTTTTGTATTCTTTTTCTAGAGATATGATTTCATCATGTTGCCTAGGCTGGCCTCGAACTCCTGGACTCAAGCAGTCCTCCCGCCTCAGCCTCCCAGAGTGCTGGGATTACAAGCATGAGCCATGGCGCCCGACCCACACGTGGGTCTATATTTACAAAACTTTATAGAAGGTATATTAATCTAAATAATAAAAAATCTATAAAGAGAGTTATTTAAAGTGTTGGGTGTGTGTGTGGGGAAGGGTGCGTGTGAGATGGGCTGGTCAGAAACACTACAAACCTGTGATTACAGAGTGGATGTGTCAAATACTTCCTTTGGTCTTCAGAAATACCATATATCCCAAATCCAAAAACAATCATTTGCTACCTGAACCTTCTGCACCAGCTACCAATTGCGAAACTCAATGTAATGGACTTCTGTTCTTTGCCAAACTCATGGTGAAAACATTCAGATAAAGCCATTAGTTCTCTCTGTCTCTGTTTCTTTAGATGAGGTCACTGTCACCCAGGCTGGAGTGCAGTGGTGCGATCTCAGCTCACTGCAACCTCTACCTCCCTGGTTCAAGCGATTCTCCTGCCTCAGCCTCCTGAGTAGCTGGGACTGCAGGCATGCGCCACCATGCCTGGCTGATTTTCGGGATATTATTATTATTATTATTTTTTTGTAGAGACAGGGTTTCACCATGTTGCCCAGACTGGTCTCAAACTCCTCAGCTCAAGCTATCCTCCTGTCTCAGCCTCCAGTGCTGGGATTAAGGCGTGAGCCACTGCGCCGAGCCCAAGATGAATATTTAAGGAAGTACAGCCTGGACTATGTGAGGTGCCTCTTTATACATTTAGAGGACATGTTTGAGTCATCATTTAAGGCGTATGTTACAGGAATTTTCTAAAATTCTTCCTTTTGAAAAATGTGTTGTATGTCCATCTCCCCTCGCTAGCTTGTACATTTCCGGAGAGTGGGGACCATATATTACCAAATCTTTTTAATCCTCAGTACCACACAGTTGTGGAAACAAATTAAGTGGCTGCATTTCATAGTATGAAATACAATAATTTATTTAATCATTCCCCTCCTATCGCCACTTTTAAAAAATAATACAAAAGAGGTTGAATTCTCATTTTTTGCTAAGAAGTATAGCCGTATTTAAGACAGCACGTACAAGTGGCAAACACCACTGAAGGCCACCCGAATGTAGGCATTGTACTGTCCTGTAGTTGGTATTTAATGTAGTTGGCACGTGAGAGCCAGCAGAGGGAGCACAGAGCACAGCTTTGAGGGAGAAAGGGGCCTACAGTTGTGCTAGGGAAGAATTGAAAAGGCCACTCAGGGCTTTTACAGAGGAAGGAAATGAGAGCTGGGAAGAAGGTCATTTCTCATCTTCATTCTTGTCTGCCTTGCTCTCTTTTGTATTTCATTCAGGCTCAGACAGGCCTGTTCTTATCTTTTGTCCCCTGCACTGCAGCTTTCCACAGCACATCCCTGTCCTTTAGTTAATTACACAAGAAGACCCACAAGTGCCATCATGTTTTCCATGCTGGTTTCTCTTTGGGCCATCTCAGTTACTTAGCTCAGATGCAGCGGGTGAGTATTGGTGAAATTCTCAGAAAAACACTGAGGAACCGAGGAGCCTTGATTACACATCTGTACTGAATAAAGCCATGTGGGGACCTGAAGGATAGGAGAGAGGACTGGGCTTAGCTCATCTCTGCACTAGGATTTAAAGAGGCAAACGAAGGCTGGCCAGGGGAGTGTTGTAGGGAGTAGGGTTTCTGGAGAGAGGAAGGAATACCACTTCCTGTTATACTGTCTCGCATAAGCAGATCTATGGCAAGCACAGAACCACATGTGACATATCCCCAGCCACAAAGAAGCCAATGTAGGCTGGAGTTTCTCAACTTTTCCTGTGCAATACTAGAGTGTTAATAGATATTGCGTAAGAATAAGATTTGTAATCAAATATGTATGTGGATTAAAAAAATTAAACAGTGTTCTCTACTGTGAGAGTTCTTAGATCCTTCATTGGGCACATTAATATAGTTTGTGAATTTCTGATAGAAGGGGCTATGCTATGTGGGCTTTCCCAACTTATGTGGACTGAATTTATTTTATTTTAGAGACAAAGTCTTGCTGTCTTACCCACACTTGAACACCAGGGCTCAAGCAATTCTCCCACCTTAGTTTTTTGAGTAGTTTGGACTGTAGGTGCATCCCATCATGCCTGGCTTAATTTTTAATAGATGGTATCTTATGAGATGAGTATTCTATGAATTACATTTTGGAAAGTGTTGAAACAGATTTGCCTGATGTTTAGGAAATTAGGTAATTAAACCATGAAATACAGCCATAACACTTTCAAAAGGGCACTGTTTTCTAAGGTCTCCTGTGGCTTTTAATTCCCCGGGAGGTGTGGAAGGGTAGGGTGGTGAAGGGAGGCATATCAGAATCCTGAGTGGGGCTTTTGAAATCTCTCCCCTCAGTTATTTCAATAACATTCTTACTCTCTCTTCCCTATATTTGAGGACCTTTTAAATAGTGAGCCACTGCTATTACTGGAAATGATTGCATCTCTCAGGTGTGCTGGAGGAGAGAAAGCAGGTACAAACCATTGTTCTGCAAGTTGAGTCAAAAATTCTCTACATGGCTGGGCATGGTGGCTCATGCCTATAATCCCAGCACTTTGGGAGGCTGAGGTGGGAGGATTGCTTGAGCCCAGGAGTTCAAGATCAGCCTGGGCAACATAATGAGATCCCATCTCAAAAAACAAAACAATACAACAAACCCAAATTCTCTATATGTTGTTTAAGGTTTTCTATTGTATTCTCCAACTCCAGTGTCTTCCTTACTTTAACCTTCTTCTCCTCCCCACATTAATCACTACCATAGCCAATTTAGTTTACTCCCTTACCTGAGATTATATTATGCCAGTTACAGACTGGAAGCTTCTGGTTATGCAATCTTTCCCATGTTCTCCTAATTCTTTTTCCATCTTTCAACATCTAGCTTAAGTCTTACTTCCTTCTGAGGTCTCTGGTAATCTCCTAGCCTACATCACCTAATTTTTACATTATTGGTTTCTGTCATTAATTGCATACAGCTGATTCTTTGTTATCAAATTTATTTGGTTTCAAAAGTTTATAAAGTTGATTGTTTGAAATGTAGAGCACATTCCTCTGCAGCAATATTGTAGCTAAATCAAGGCACATTCACAATAAAAATAGTAGAAAGCAATCTCTAGCAATTAAACAAATCAGAACTCTAGTAATTAAACAAAACAGGGAATCAATAAGACTGAATTAGCTCATTCTCATTTATCTTGGGGTGCTGGTTTTTAAGGAAGAGTAGATTTAATTAAAAGAGGATGAAGAGGTATTGAAAATTCATGGATATTCTGAATGGGCCTTATGGGGCAATTTCACAGAAGACATAGGCTCTTTGTTATGTCTTCATTATTTCACAACCTCTAGCCCTCCATTTCCATGATGCTGATATCTAGCTACTAGTGCTTTTGTACTTAGCCACAATTTGGATTATTTTTGGTTTAAAAAAGATTGTGGGAGAATGTCAGCAAAAATAGCAGAGTAAGGGCCTCTCAAAATTTTCCCTTCCATAAGAGCAATGAAAAAACTGGTAAAATTATTCAGAATTAACATTTTCCGAACTCCAGAAATTAACCAACAGCTTGTAGCAAACCAGGGATCATTTATTTAAGAAAAATGGCTGCATCTCAGTAAGAACAGTGAAGTCTGTGGCGTTTTTAACTAACCCTAGTCCCACCTTCCACTTTCCAGCTATACAATAGCCTTAAAAGTAGCAATCCATATTTTGGGGCAGCTACCAGAGTGGATCTATAACTCTTTCAAAGCCTTGTTCTCCAAGAATTGTCGTCCACCTTGTCTGATGGTTCCCTAGAAGACTCCACCTATAAGGCTGACCCAGAACTCACTCAGTGTTAAGTCCCTTTCTGCCCTGGGGGGCATTGTAAAAAACAATTGTAGGCAAGTGTTTTAACTTTACCTACAAAGTTACCTGAGGTGATGGACAATAGTTGGGGCAAAACAGATTAATGAAAAGCTTAAAAGGACTAACTGGAGAATGAAATAGGCATAGGGGCTTTGCAAAGCTTTAATATATTCCTGGTAATCTGGAAGGTCATTTACATGGAAGGGCTGTAAGCATGCTTAGAAAAGAGCTGAGAAGGCTCTAAGCTAAGCTCTTACCTCTGGTTTATCTTGAGATTCTGTACAAGCAGGAAGTGAAGGCTAAGGTGGAGTTACAAAATATTCTAGTTTTAAAGGTGTGCCCCAGTACCCACCCAAAGTCACTCAGAAACTCTGGGAGATGTATTGGTTCCAGGTGTAAGGAAATCTCTGTTTAATCATTAATTTGTCAAAAGTTAACCAAGTAGAGACAGGAACATGGCAATGATTACAGACTTTACATAATTAGTTCAGAATAGTCACTAAAACAAACAACAACAAATCCTGCAGATGATGAGGGAGGGATCTGATTGTAACAGTTGTAACATTATATTATTATATTTTTTTATTTTTAATTTAATTTAATTTTTTTTTTGAGATGGAGTCTCTGTTGCCCAGGCTGGAGTGCAATGACATGATCTTGGCTCACTGCAACCTCCATCTCCTGGGTTCAAGCGATTCTCCTGCCTCATCCTCCTGAGTAGCTGGGATTACAGGCACCCGCCATTATGCCCAGCTAATTTTTGTATTTTTGTAGAGATGGGGTTTCACCATGTTGGCCAGGTGGGTCTTGAACTCCTGACCTCAGGTGATCTGCCCTGCTTGGCCTCCCAAAGTGCTGGGATTACAGGCATGAGCCACTGTGCCTGGCCAACAGTATATTATTTTAAATGTCCAGTTTTCAACAAAAAATGAGTGTGATGAGTGTGCTTTACTAAGTTTTGAACTTATTTGGGGTCCATTACTCTTTCTTATTTCCTGTTTTTCCCTTTTGGTATGGGAATGTCTGTCCTATGCCTGTCCTATCATTGTATTTTGGAAGTGCATAACTTTTTTAGTTTTACAGGTTCATAGCTGGAGAGGAATTTTGCATCAGGAAGACTTGTCACTTGTCTCACCCATATCTGCTTTAAATTTTTTTTTTTTTTTTTTGAGACGGTCTCACTCTGTCACCCACGCTGGAGTACAGTTGCATGATCACAGCTTACTGCAGCCTCGACTGCCTGGGCTCAATCGATCTCCTGTCTCAGTCTCCTGAATAGCTGGGAGTACAGGCATGTGCCACCACACATGGCTAATTTTTGTAGTTTTTGTAGAGATGGGGTTTTGCCATGTTGCCCAGGCTGGTCTCAAACTCCTGTGCTCAAGGAATCCTCCTGCCTCAATCTCCCAAAGTGCTGAGATTACAGGCATAAGCCACTGCACCTGGCCTGATTTAAATATTTAAGTGAGACGTTGGATCTTAGACTTTAGAGTTGATGCTGAAATGAGTTATGATTTTGGGTGCTGTTGAAATAGAATGAATGTATTTGGCATGTGAGAAGGACATGAATTTTGGGGGGCCTGGAGTAAAATGCTATGGATTGAATATCTGTATCCCCACAAAATTTCATATGTTGAAACCCTATTCCCCAATATTATGGTATTTGGAGATAGGCCTTTGGGAGGTGAGCAGGTCATGAGGTTGGTGCCCTCATGCTGAGATTAAAATGCTCTTTTTTTTTTTTTTTTTTTTTTGAGATGGAGTCTCGCTCTGTGGCCCAGGCTGGAGTACAGTGCGTAATGTCGGCTCACTGCAAACTCCGCCTCCTGGGTTCACACCATTCTCCTGCCTCAGCCTCCCGAGTACCTGGGACTATAGGCACCCGCCACCATGCCTGGCTAATTTTTTGTATTTTTTAGTAGAGACGGTGTTTTTCGATCTCCTGACCTCGTGATCCACCTGCCTTGGCCTCCCAAAGTGCTAGGATTACAGGCGTGAGCCACCACACCTGACCAAAATGCTCTTATAAGAAGAGACATAAGGGAATTTACTTCTTCCCCCTCTACTGTGTTAGGATACAATGAGTAGACGGTGGTCTACAAACCAGGAAGAGCCCCTTTCCAGACACTGGATCTGCTGGTGCTTTAATCTTGGACTTCCCAGCTCCCAGAACTGGCTTTGTTGTTTAAGCCACCTAGGCTATGGTATTTTTGTTATAGCAGCTGGAACTAAAAAAGAGTCCTTTAGGTTGAATTGAAAGAACCCTATACAGTAACTCAAATCTATATGAAGAAATAACACCACTAAAGTAATCATGTAGGTAAATATTAAAGGCATATAAATGTATTTGTTGTTTATGATTGATCTTTTTTTCTTATATCTGACTTAGAAGACAATTGCATGGGGCAATAACTATAAATCTGTATTGATGAGCACATAATAGTAATAGCATAGAGGAGTTGAACTATTTAGAGCATTTAAAAGATAAATCATTGGGCCGGGTGCGGTGGCTTATGCCTGTAATTCCAGCACTTTGGTAGGCCAAGGTGGGTGGGTCATTTGAGGTCAGGAGTCTGAGACCTGCCTGGCCAACATGGTGAAACCCGCCTCTACTAAAAATACAAAAGTAGCCGAGTGTGGTGGTGGGCACCTGTAGTCTCAGCTACTTGGGAGGCTGAGGCAGGAGAATCACTTGAGCCCAGGAGGCAGAGGTTGTAGTGAGCCGAGACTGCACAACTGCACTCCAGCCTGGGTGACAGAGTGAGAGTCCATCTCAAAAAAAAAAAAAATATATATATGTATACCGTTGAAATTAAGTTGGTATTAATCAGAACTAGATCGTTATAAACTAAGATGTTAATAGCAACTCCCAGGGTAGCCAGTAAGAAAATAACTCAAAAATATATAATAAAAGAATTGACAAGGAATTAAAATGGTACATGAGAAAATATTTAACGCAAAAGAAGGTGATATTAGGGGACTTGAGGAACAAAAAAGGCAGGTAGAAAACAGCAAAATGGCTGACCTATATCCCACCTTATCAGTAATTAAATTAAATATAAATGGGTTATGCTCTCTGTTTAAAAGCAGAGACTGGCAGAATGAATAAAAAAATGATCCAACTGTATGCCATCTACAAAAGACTCACTTTAGATTCCAAGACACAAGTAAATTGAAAGGACGGAAAAAGATGTGTCATGCAAATAGTAACCAAAGAGATGGAGTAGCTATACCAATATGAGACAAATAGATTTTAAGACAAAAAAAGTCACTAGAGACAAAGAAGACATTTTGTTGTGCTTAAAAGGTCAATCCATCAGGAAGACAAATTTATAAACATATATGCACCTAACAACAGAGTCCCCCATTATGAGAATTGAAAACTCAGAGTTGAATAAAAAAAATAGAAAATTAAAAAACAATAGTTGGGACTCCACTTTCAGAAGGGGAGAGAACAACTAGGCAAACAGTAAACAAAGAAATAGAAGACTTAACACTATAAAGCAATGATGCCTAATAAATAACCATAGGACATTCCAACAGCAGAATGCACAATATTTTCATGTACCCATAGAATATCCTACCAGGTAGACCATATATTAGGCCACAAAAGAAGCCTCAGTGAATTTAAAGGGATTGAAATTATTACAAAATGTGTTATCCAACCACAATTCAATGACATTTGAAATCAGTAGCAGAAGGAATTTCGGGAAATTCAACATATGTGAAAATTAAAAAACATACTCCTAAATAACTGAGAAGTCAAAGAAGAAATCACAGGAGAAATTCAATCACACTTGGAAACGAATAAAAATGAAAACACAACATGCCAAAATATAGAATGCAGCTAAAATAGTACTTAGAGGGAATTTATAGAAATATAAATTTGAAATTCAAATTCTGCCAATTAAACAATCAATAACTCTTTAGATTTAGTAGAAAATCCTAAAGAGGCCGGGCGCGGTGGCTCAAGCCTGTGATCCCAGCACTTTGGGAGGCTGAGACGGGCGGATCACGAGGTCAGGAGTTTGAGACCATCCTGGCTAACACGGTGAAACCCCATCTCTACTAAAAAAATACAAAAGCTAGCCGGGCGAGGTGGCTGGCGCCTGTAGTCCCAGCTACTCGGGAGGCTGAGGCAGGAGAATGGCGTAAACCCGGGAGGCGGAGCTTGCAGTGAGCTGAGATCCGGCCACTGCACTCCAGCCTGGGTGACAGAGCAAGACTCTGTCTCAAAAAAAAAAAAAAAGAAAAGAAAAGAAAATCCTAAAGAATCCACTAAAAATCTGTTAGAACTAGCAAACTATTTCAGCAAGATTGCAGGATACAAGATGCAATGAGCAATCCAAAAATAAAATTAAAAAACAATTCCATTTATGATGTTATCAAAAATAATTAAAAGAATAGGAATACATTTAACAAAAGAAGTACAAACCTTATAGTCTGAAAACTAGAAAATATATTTGAAAGGAATTAAAGAAGATCTAAATAGCAGAAATCTTATGTATATGGATTGGAAGACTGAACATTGTTAAGATGACAGTACGCCCCCAATTAATCTACAGATATGATACAATTCCTATTAGAATCCCAGTTGACTTCTTTATAGAAACTGTCAAGCTGATTCTAAAATATGTCAAGAGATATTAATAGCCAAAACAATCATGAAAAGGAAGAACAAAGTACAATAGCTCACACTTCCCAATTTCAAAACCTACTACAAAGCAATGGTTATCAAGACAGCATAGTACTGGCATAAGAATAGACATGTAGATCAATGGAGTAGAACTGAGAGTACAGACATCGGTCCTACATTTATGGTCCACTGATTTTTGACAAGAGTGCCATGACTATCCATTGGGGAAAGAATAGTCCCTCCAACAAATGTTGCTGGGACCCCTGGATAGTTACAAACAAAATAATGAAGTTTACACTGTATACAAAACTAACTTAAAATAGAGGAAAGACCTAAATGTAATAGTTACGACTATAAGACTCTTAGAAGAAAACACAGCTGGTAGGTAAATCTTCATGACCTTGGATTTGGCAAAGCATTCTTAGACACGATACCAAAAGCATAAGTAACAAAAGGAAAGATAGATAAATTGGACTTAATCAAAATTAAAAACTTTTGTTCCTCAAAGGACACCAACTAGGAAGTGAAAGGCAACCCACAGAATGGGGGAAATATTTGCAAATCGTATATCTGATAAGGGACATGTACCTAGAATATATAAAGAACTCTTACAACTCAGTAATAAAAGACAAGTAACTCAATTAAGAAATGGGACCTAAATAGGCATCTCTCCAAAGAAGATCTACAAAGGTCCAATAAACACATGAAAAGATGCTCAGCATTATTAATTATCAGAGAAATGCAAACCAAAATCTTTTTGAGATATCACTTTAAACCCAGTAGGATGGCTTGAATCAAAAAGCCAGATAATAACAAGTATCACTGAGGTTGTGGAGAAATCAGAACCTTTATATTGGGAATGTAAAATGCTACTGGGAATGTAAAATGGTGCAGCTGCTGGCAGTTCCTCAGATGATTAAACATAGAGTTACCATGTGACCCAGGAGTTCCACCCAAGAGAATTGAAAACACATATCCACATAAAAACTTGTACATAAAATTTTACATTATTTTTAGTTGACACATAATAATTGTACATATTTATGGGGTAAGTGTGAGATTTCAATAATGTATACAATATATGTGCAATGATCAAATCAGGGTAATTAGCATGTCTATCACCTCAAACATTTATTATTTGTGTTGGAAACGTTCGAAATCCTCTCTTCTAGCTATTTGAAAATAAACAATAAAGTATTGTGAACTATAGTCACCCTAGAGTGCTATAGGACACTAAAACTTATTCCTCCTATGTTGCCGTACTTTTGTATCCATTAACCAATCTCTCCTTATTCCCCTCTCTTCCCACATTTTTAGCCTGAGTAATCACTATTGTACTCCTTATTTCTATATGAACTTTTTAAAGATTCCATCCAACCCCACTGGAAATGAGGAAAAACAAAAAAATAAAAATAAAAAATTAAGATTCCATATGAGTGACAATATGTGTGACTTATCTTTTTTGCCTGGTTTATTTCACTTACTAACATAATCATGGCTATACTAATTTACGTTCCCACCAACAGTGTATAAGAACTCTCTTTTCTCCACATCCTTTCTGGCATTTGCTATTTTTTGTCTTTTTGATAATTGCCATTCTAACTAGGGTGAGATGATATCTCATTGCGGTTTTGATTTGCATCTCCCTGATAAGTGATGTTGAGCATTTTTTCATATACTTCTTGACAATTTGTATGTCTTTTTTGAGAAATGTTCAGATCCTTTAAAAAATCAGATTATTATTATTATTTTGTTGAGTTGTTTGAATTCCTTGTGTATTCTGCATATTAATCCTTTGTTGGATGAATAGTTTGCAAATAATTTCTCCCATTCTGCAGGTGGTCTATTCATTCTGTTGATGGTTTCTTTTGCTGTGCAGAAGCGTTTTAGTTTGACAGAATTTCATTTATCTATTTTTGCTTTTGTTGTCTGTACTTTTGAGGTCTTATCCATAAAATCTTTGCCCAGATGAAGGTCCTGAAGCATTTTCCCTGTTATCTTCTGGTAGTTTCTTAGTTTTGATCTTACATTAAAGTCTTTAATCTATTTTGAGTTGCTTTTTGTATATGGTGAGAAATAGGGGTCTAGTTTCATTTCTCTGCATCTGGATATCTAGTTTTCTCAGCTCTATTTGTTAAAGAGACTGTTCTTTCCCCAAAGTATGTTCTTGTTGCTTTTGTTGAAAATCAGTTGGCTGTAAATATTTGGATTTATTTCTGGGCTCTCTATTCTGTTCCATTGGTCTGTGTGTCTGTTTTTATGCCAGTACCATGCCATTTTGATTATTATAGTTTTGTAGCATATCTTGAAGTCAGGTAGTATGATGCCTACAGCTTTGTTCTTTTTGCTCAGGAGTGGTTTGGCTATTCAGGGTCCTTGGTGGTTCCATATAAATTTTAAGATTGTATGTTCTTGTATGTGAATTTTTGTGACAGCATTATTCATAGTAGCTGAAAGATAGAAACAACCCAAATGTCTATCAGCTGACAAATGGATAAATAAAATGTACTACATACTATAATGGAACATTATTAAACCATAAAATGAAATAAAGTACAGATAAATGCTACAATTTGCATAAACCTTCAAAATATGCTAAGTGAAAGGATCCAGTCACAAAAGTCTACATATTACATGATTTTATTTATAAGAAAGTCCAGAATAGGGAAATATATGAAGACAGAATGCAGAATAGTGATTGCTTTGGGCTGCAGGAGAGATAGCAGCCCCAAGGGAGGGTTTTAACTAAAAGACATGTCACCTTTTTTGAAGTGATGAAACTGTTCTAAAATTGGTGATGGTTGCACATATCTGTGAATTAAATCTGTTGTATACTCTAAATAGGTGAATTGTATGATATGTAAGTTATAGCTCAGTAAAGTTTTTTTTTTTTTAAAGATATCAAATCTACAATCTCATCTTCCATCTTAAAGTAGAAAAAGAAGAACAAGGCCGGGTGCGGTGGCTCATGCCTGTAATCCCAGCACTTTGGGAGGCTGAGGTGGGTGGATCACTTGAGGTCAGGAGTTTGAGACCAGCCTGGCCAACATGGTGAAACCCCTTCTCTACTAAAATACAAAATTAGCCAGGTGTGGTGGTGCATGCCTGTAATCTCAGCTCCTTGGGAGGCTGAGGCAGGAGAATTGCTTGAACCTGGGAGGGAGGCAGAAGTTGCAGAAAGCCAAGGTCTCTACTGCACTCCAGCCTGGGTGACAGTGGGAGACTACATTTCCAAAAAAAAAAAAAAGAAAAAAGAACACCAAATGAAACCCAACATAAACGGAAAGAAAAAAACTAGAGTGGCGATAATGAAATAGAAAATAGAAAAACCGTAAAGAAAATCAACAAAGCCCAGGGACAGTGGCTCACACCTGTAATCCTAGCACTTTGGGAGGCTAAGGCGGGTGGATCACAAGGTCAGGAGATTGAGACCATCCTGACCAATACGGTGAAACCCCATCTCTACTAAAATACAAAAAAAAAAAAAAAAAAAAAAAATTAGCTGAGCATGGTGGTGCACGCCTGTAGTCACAGCTACTCGGGAGGCTGAGGCAGGAATAGTTTGGACCCAGGAGGCAGAGGTTGCAGTGAGCCGAGATCACGGCACTGCACTCCAGCCTGGCAACAGAGCAAGACTCCGTCTCAAAAAAAAAAAAAAAAAAAAAAAAAAAAAAAAAAAAAAATCAACAAAACTAAATGCTGGTTCTTAGAAAATACCAACAAAATTGAATGAAAAAGTAACAGATAGGAAGTCAAATAAGAATAATAAGAATTATTATTCTTTAGAGACATGGTCTCATTTTGTTTCTTAGACTGGAGTGCAATTGTGTGATCATAGTTCACTGCAGCCTTGAACTCCTGGGCTCAAATGATCCTCCCACCTCAGCTTCCTGAATACCTGGGACTATAGGTGTGTATCACCACACTTGGCTAATTTTTAAATTTTTAGTAGAGATTGGGTCTTGCTATGTTGTCCAGGCTAGTCTCGAACTCCAGACCTTCAACAGTCCTCATGCTTCAGCCTCCCAAAGTGCTGGTATTATAGATGTGAGCCACTGTACCTGACCAAATAATTATTTATGTATTTGGGAAACTGGATTTGAGACCTAAATCTGCTACTACATTTCTTTCTTTTTTCTTTTTTTTTTTTTTTTTTTTTTTTTTTTTTTGAGACGGAGTCTCGCTCTGTCGCCCAGGCTGGAGTGCAGTGGCCGGATCTCGCTACTACATTTCTGATGTGAGTTTGAGAATTTCCCTTAACCTTCTTAGGTTTCACTTCCTTATCTTTAAAATTAAAGCGATTCATATGGATTCAATAAAATCTATTTCAACAAATTTAGCATTTGCAAGGTCCTACCATTAATAAGATACAATTCCTGTTGTGTCAGATGTGAAAGTACTCTGTTTTGCAAACTGACCTAAGCCAATTTGGCTATTGTCAATAGACAGATTCTCTCAGTAAATGTTGGTACCTCTGATCATTAGGGGTGGATGGAAGCTGTATCTCCTTTGCTACAACCTTGCTACCCAGAGCTATTTTTTGATATAACCTAGCTTTGAATCAAATTTTGCCTCAGATACAAATATCTATTGTTCCGCAAGCACAAAAACAATTATATAGCCAGTTCATATAAGCACAGTGAAGTCCTCATTCTCTCTCCTTTTGGGTTTCTGAGCAAGATGCTTGCATGAAAGATTCAATCTAATGCCAATGTAAAAATATTGTGAAAGCAGCAGGATCAGCTAGGCTTCCAGTTGGGTGAGGCAATCAAATTCTTTGTTTTGATGTAGGTAGGGGGAATCATAGCATTGAATGCACTTCTATTTCTAGAGTCAACTCTAAAGATGTTAAGCTGCTAGTCTTGGTTGATTCTTATATCCCATTCATCAAAGGGCAGAAGTGTCTGCACAATTTGTTAAGCTAACTACACATCAAGAACATCACTCATTTCACCAATGAAACGTTATATCTAACCTTGTGTCAGCTATCTGTTGCCACAATGATACTGTATAACAAACAACCACAAACCCTTAGTGCATAAAAAATAAAGTTTATTGCTCAAGTGCTTGAGTTCAGTGGAGGGTCAGTTAAGCAGCTCATCTAATCTTGCTTGAGTTTGCCTATATATTTGGGGGTCAGTTGGCTGTTGGCTGGGGCTACTGGGGCAGCATAGTTTTGTTCCATGTGCCTGTCATCCTCCAGAAGACTATGCAGGGCATGTTCTCATGGTGATAACAGAGATGCAAGACCAAATAAGCTCAATCAGCAAGCTCTTTCCAAGTGTGTGCTGATGTCACATCTGCTAACATCCTATTGGCCAAAGTAAATTACATGACTGGGCTAGAGTCAAGGGGTGGGGCAAACACACTCTCCATAGTGGAAGGGCACTGGTGTTCTCACTGTGTTATTCTTCTCTGTAATGTTGCTTGTTTCTGTTTTTGAATTAGGTATAGAATTTAAAAAACCCAAGATAAAAGCAATGAATATCATGTTGCTTTCATTATACGAGGTCTGTGGCTGTGAATTAACATATGCCTTGAGTTCATATGTCAGAAAACTGCTTTAGTGTTGTGTTCTAGTCATTAGTGTCCATGGAGGAAATATTTATCTACTGTTACACATCTTTATCAGCAGTGTTAGATACTATGGTTTAAATGGTATTGGAAAATGATTTTTTAATCTGGCTTATCTTTTGAGGCTCTCAGTCTTCAAATAGTGAGTCTTGCTGGGGTCTATTAACTAGGCCAAATCAAGAACCCTTCGCTAACCTGTGAAGCTGGAGAATAGAAATGGAGAAAGTTGAACATCATATAAGCTAATTTTATATTGTCCACTTGGTGGTAGAATTGTTTTCAGATAGTGTGAAGAGTAATGAGCCAAGTAAAAGAGAAATAGAATCTTATGAATTCTAAGCCAGGAGAAAAATGCAGCATGTGTTTTAAATAGGTATTCTCATCAGCATTATTACTTTTACTAAAGTACAAAAGATAGTGTAATCCAGGGTAGGTGTGTTTATGTAATAAATTTTAAATGTGTTTAATTTTTTTAAGGAGTAGTGATAATTCTATTTCCCAACACATTAAATGAAGCTACTTGCTTACTGCTTAGAGTTCAGTGCTCAGAAATATAGATTTTAGAGATTATCTTAATTTGGGTATTCCTTAGCACTATTTAATCTTTTTTTTCTCCTTTTAAAATTAGAAAAGTTCTTGTATGAAATAACACTACTCTTACAATGTTATGTAAGTCCTTCCCACTGAAAGTATGCTGGGAGTTCAAGATCAGCCTGGGCAATATGGCAAAACCCTGTCTCTACAAAAAAAAAAAAAAAAAAAAAAGGAAAAATTAGCCAGGCATGGTGGTGCACACCTGAAGTAGGAGGATTGATTGAGCCTGGGAGGTCGAGGCTGTAGTGAGCCATGATCATGCCATTGCACTCCAGCCTGGGCAATAGAGCGAGACCCTGTCTCAATAAAACCTCCAAAACAATAAACAAAAAACAAAGTGTGGTCAGCAACATTGGCATCACTTGGGAGCTTGTTAAAAACATGGGGAATCTTGGTCTTCACTCCACACCTACTGAAACAGACTGAAATTTAATAAGGATGATCCCCAGGTGATTCGAGTATAGTTTTACATGCACTGTTCTCCACTGGCAGAACGCAAACAGTGGATGATGAGGTACAAAGGGAAGAAAAGTGGGACAGATATCAGGACTGGAACTATTTAACAGGTATTCATGGATCTGTTCTGAACTTTCAATTGCCCATGCTCCAGCCCTGGAGATTGTGTTTAAGAAGCTACCCGTAGTTCTTTTAGATTCTAAAAGAAGGCGGAGTGTGTCACTAATTCACCAACTTATCAATCAATCATCAAAATACAGGAGATTCAATTTTGGCCTAGCCAGCCACTGATGGTGTGACATTTGGTAGGGCATTAATCTCTAAGTCTTTAGCATCATTATCTGGAAGCAATGAGATGGTTGGGCAAGTTCATCCTTTTCAGCTTTTTGGAAGATGCTATGCTTTTAGGCAGGGTTGATAGTCAACGGGTAAACACAGATGGCCCTGTCCCCATCTTTAGATTGGGTTTTGTTTGGAGTGGCTGGTGCCGGTGACCTACTAGTAGTTAGGTGGTTTGAATATTTTTCCAAACAATGATTATGGGGAACTTGACAGGTGCAGTGGCTCTGCCTGTAAGCCTAGCACTTTGGGAGGCCAAGATGGGAGGATTGTTTGAGCCCTGAAGTTTGAGACCAGCCTGGGAAACATAGCAAGACTCTGTCTCTATCAAAAAATTTTTTTCAGGCTTGGTGCAGTGGCTCACACTTGTAATCCCAGCCCTTTGGGAGGCTGAGGTGGGCAAATCGCTTGAGCCCAGGAGTTTGAGATCAGCCTGGGCAACATGGTGAAACCCCATCTCCACTAAAAACCCAAAAATTAGCCAGGTGTGATGGCGTGTGTCTGTAAACCCAGCAACTCGGGAGGCTGAAATGAGGGGATTGTTTAAGCCTGGGAGGTCGAGGCTGCAGTGAGCTGTGATCATGCCACTGCACTTCAGCCTGGGCGACAGCGAGAGTCTGTCTAAAAACATCTTTTTTTTTTCTAAATTAAAAAAAATAATTATAGGGGAGCTAAGTGTCAGGGACTATTAGGGACTAAGTAGTACCATCATAGGTTCTAGAGTACTTGCTTGTCTTGGACTCAGATACATGTCTATGTAGAACTGAGGTATCAGAAAGTTGAATTAGGCAGAGCAGAGAATGGAAGGTATATGGGCTTTAGTGTCAGTCTTGGGTTTCTGTGCTAGTTCTGTCGTTTACTAGTTATATGGTTTTGAGTACATTACTTAAAATCATGTAGTATCTTTTTTTAGGCTATAACATGAGATTAACATAATAATGACATGTACCTCCAAGTAAAATTGCGAGGAATTAATAAGATAATTTATGTAGAGGGTCTCACAAGTGGTGGATGCTCAGTAGATGTTAGTTTCCTTTTCACTTGTGTGTCCATACCCAAATAGCTTGTATGTAGAGCTTTGCTTCTGCAAACTTCTATAAGGTGATACAGCAAATGAACAAAAACACCAGGTACCTTAATAAATTACAAGAAAGCATAGCTAATCGTTAGAGCAATTCTAGTTGGGGTGGAGGGAGGTTATACATCCACCTGAAACTCTTGCCAAAATGAAAGATGGGCTTTCTTCTTTCAGCCAGCGATCTTTCAACATTTTTGCTTGCATGCTCTCTTCAAACATTTTGGAAAAAACAGACACAAAAATAGCTGTGTATTCCACATACATCTGAAAGTTGACATCTAAAATTTGTCATCATAAGATTTTGCAAAGGATGTGATTTCTGGCATAATATAAATATTACCATTTGAAAATAAAACTATTATTTATCTATCATAGATTAGAATATTTAAAGTAAGAAGCACGCTGGGTACCCACCTACAAGGTGAACCATTCTGAATTTTTACAGTTCTTAGTGAGAAACAGCTTGGTGAGGACTTGCTTTCCCCAGCATCTCATTCTGTGCCCTGGGTGCTCCTTTAGCTTTATTTCAAGGAAGAGAAGGTGAAAAGTTACATATTTATTCCTGACAGTTCAACATTGCATCTTTGAATAAAAGCTGGGGTTGGCAAACTCTTCTATGTTTTTCAGGAGAAGTCTTGCTTTTGTCACCCAGGCTGGAGTGCAATGGCGCCATCTCAGCTTACTGCAACCTCTGCCTGTCGGGTTCAAGCGATTCTCCTGCCTCAGCCTCCTGAGTAGCTAGGATTACAGGCGCCCACCACCACACCTGGCTAATTTTTTTGTATTTTTAGTAGAGACGGGGTTTCTCCATGTTGGTCAGGCTGGTCTCAAACTCCTGACCTCAGATGATCCACCTGCCTCTACCTCCCAAAGTGCTGGGATTACAGGCATAAGCCACTGCACCCAGCTGGCAAACTTTTTCTTAAAGGACAAAATAGTACACACTTTAGGCTTTGAGGGTCATACAGTCTCTGTTGTAATTACTCAGCTCTCCCATTGCAGTTTGAATGCGGCCACAGGCAATACATAAATGAACGAACAGGCCTGTGTTCCAATAAAACTACATACTCTTTTAGCAGTCACTCCTCATCTCCCCCATCACACTCATAACCCCCATCTCCCATCCTCTGCCCCCATCCCTAGGCAACCACTTATCTACTTTCTGTCTCTGTGGATTTGCCTATGCTGGACTTTTGGAAACCTACTTAGAACTCGCTCTGGTGATTTTGTAAAAACCCAATTCTCTATATTAAATCTCTTTTTGCTTAAAATGCCTTGAGTGGTTTCTGTTTCTTGTACTGAACCCTAACTGGTTCAGAGTTAAAGGAGAAAAACGAAGAATTTTCAACTTTTAAAGAAGAGCTATTTTTTTTTTCTCCGAGAGGGAGTCTTGCTCTGTTGCCCAGGCTGGAGTGCAGTGGCATGATCTTGGCTCACTGCAACCTCTGCTTCCTGGGTTGAAGTAATTATCCTGCCTCATCCTCCTGAGTAGCTGGGATTACAGGCATGTGCCACCACTCCCAGCTAATATGTATGTATGTATGTATTTATTTATTTATTTTTGAGATGGAGTCTCGCTCTGTTGCCGACTGGAGTGCAGTGGTGTGATCTTGGCTCACTGCAACCTCCACCTCCCAGGTTCAAGCTATTTTTCCTGCCTCAGCTTCCTGAGTAGCTGGGATTATAGGCGTACGCCGTGAAGCCCAGCTAATTTTTGTATTTTTAGTAGAAATGGGGTTTCACCATGTTGATCAGGCTGGTCTCGAACACCGGACCTTGTGATCCACCCGCCTCAGCCTCCCAAAGTGCTGGGATTACAGGTGTGAGCCACTGTGCCCAGCCTAATTTTTGTATTTTTAGTAGAGATTGGGTTTCACCACGTTGGCCAGGCTGGTCTTGAACTCCCAGCCTCAAGTGATCTGCCCGCCTCGGCCTCCCAAAGTGCTGGGATTACAGGCGTGACCCACTGTGCCTGGCCAAGAGCTTGTTTTTTTAATGAGTAATAATGAGTCTCAAATTGCTATATTTAGATTCAATTGTATACATGTTAAGACACCAATACTTACAGCACACCAAAAATTATCCTTTTAAACTAATTATATTTACAATAAAAATTTAGATGTTTCACTTAAAACTATGCAGAAGAGCACTAAAGTCATAATGGCAAGGTAAATAGTTTTGCAAATTTCTGAGAGGTGAAATGCAAGTGCAGGAGTCTGAAGACTTGCTTCAGGCTGCACATGATTGTCTCCAGAATGTTCTTGGAACCTAAGCCTTTGACTTTATACTTTCTGGCTTCATTCTTTAAAATATGTCTATTAGCATTACAAGTCATTTTTGTTTGATTCCTCAAAACACCATGTATTTATTTAAAACTTTCTAACAATACAGACATGATGGTTCTACCTTTAACTACACTTTCTAGGGGTCACTGTAATTAACAGATTTTATCCTTTGAGATCTTTCTCTGAGACAGGAGCTGTAAGGGAAACTTACTCTGTGTAGTAGATGACTTTTTGAGGTATCTCCTAGGATGTAAGATCTACATATAAAATTAGTGTATTTCTTTGAAAGCCTAAAACAGTGCCCTACCTGTGGTACTGAAATCAATCTTTGTTGATACTCTCCTCTAATTTAAATGATTCAGAGCCTTACCAAGGAGTTAAAAAGTAGATCATTTAAGACATGAGTCTGAACTGCACATCTTTGTAAGATCCTCTGCACAGCCAGTGCTTTTTTTTTTGGTAATTAAATACTTTATTCACTTTTTAAAGAATGTGGATACCTATAACAGAAATAACAAATGTCTTTTTTGTCAAGGGTTATTTTTGTGATGTGAACAAAATGAGGTGATTCTTTATGCTATATCATATTCAGTAAAAATAATATTGATAATACCTGAATTTATAATTGTTTTATTAAGTGCTTTATATTTTACTTCATAGGACTTTGAAATGTATCTTATTTGATCCTAGTAAGGCAGACTTAATAAGGTTATGCCCATTTTAGAGATGAGTAAATGGAGGCTAACAGAGGTTCATCAACTTGTGAAGGTCCCACAGTTAGTGGTAGAGCTTCAACAAAAACATTTTGACCTTAATGTTCTTTTCCCTGTGAATACAAATAACATTGTCTAGCAATTGCCTTTATTAAATGATAATTGGGTAAGATGACTTTGGGGGACAATTTTGAGACAGTTGGCATATGCCTCTGCAATTTTTGCTTATTATTGCATCACTTTCTCGTTTTGGAAGTCAAATGGTAGTTTAGCACAGTTACTATAACTCAATAAATTAGTTGTGGCCTGATGAGGGTGCTCTTATTCAATGTATGATTTGAGAATTGATGTTCAATCTAGTTTATAACATCACATATTGCTTAAGTAAATGAGTGTGTGAGTATATTTATCTTGGACCAAATAGAGTATTTTAGTTTAGATCTTTCCCCCTTTTCCTGCCTGTGCAAAGAACTGGAACCTTAACTTTCCCCCTTATTCTGAAGACACCGCAGTGTGGATTTAAAACAGTAAAGAACCTGCCAAAGATCAGATTGATTTAACTCTGATTCTGGAGGGAGAGTATGGGAATACGGGAAGGGAGGCTGGATCTGTCCAGCACTGAGAATGGTCAGCAGCCGAGGAAACTCCTTTAAAAAGCCCTTCTGACCCTCTTCTCCCAACGCCAGTCCTAGCAGTCCAGGCATCACATGAGTAGGATTCCTTTGTGCATGCCCTCAGCTCTTAGATTAGCTTCCCTAAACTTTTGGCTGATGACAAAAGTTCTGAAGTGTAGATTTGTCCTTCTTGATTTACTGATGGAAAAAATTACCTTTAGGTTCTGCTTTTATATCCTAGCTGCTCATTTATGGACTGACATGGGTAACGCCTTCCTGGGTAGACCTTCTTCCTCGCTTCCACCATCACACACACACACACACACACACACACACACACACACACACACACACACGTCTCTCTCGAGCAGGTGCTGTTCCACCCCCTAATCCTGGGAGGCTCTAGATAGTACAGGAACATCCTGTGCTCTGTCAACCCATTAAGCACTTTCATTGGCTTGCCTCTGGACAATATAATAATTTATTGAAACCCATTATAACTTGGAACATTTGATTCCTTAAATTAAATAGTGTCAGACAGCAGTGACCCTGCCACTTCTTAGGCTGGAAACTCTGGACAAGTTACTTAACTTCTTTAGTTTTCAGTTTCCTCTTTTACAGAGTAGGGCTAATAGTACCTATCTTAAAGTGTGGTTGTGACAATTTGAAGATTCTGTAGGAAAACCAATTAGCTTGTGGCCTGATCATTATGTCTAGAATATCCTTTAAAACGAACTGACTTTATACTTTGTGGCTTCAGTCTCTAACAAAAAAGTTTATTAACTTTTAGAAATCATTTTTTCTTTGATTCCTTAAATCAGTGGTCCAGAGACCACTGATTTTTTGGTACCAGAGACCGGTTTTGTGGAAGACAATTTTTCCATGGACTGGGGAGGTGGGGTGCAGGGAGATGGTTTTGGGATGACTCAAGTGCATTATATTTATCATGCACTTTATTTCTATTATTATTACATTGTAATATAAAATGATGTAATTATACCACTCACCATAATGTAGAATCAGTAGGAGCCCTGAGCTTGTTTCCTGTAACTAGACGGCCCCATCTGGGGGTGATGGGAGACAGTGACAGACCATCAGGTATTAGATTCTCGTAAGGAGTGTGCAACCTAGATCCCTCGCATGCGCAGTTCACAATAAGGCTTGTGCTCCTATGAGAATCTAATGCTGCTGCTGCTCTGACAGGAGACGGAGCTCAGGCAGTAATGGGAGCCATGGGGAGCAGCTGTAAATACAGATGAAGCTTTGCTCACTCACTTGCCACTCACCTCCTGCTGAGCAGCCCGGTTCCTAACAGGCCACGGACTGGTACTGGTCTGTGGCCTGGAGGTTGGTGACCACTACCTTAAATGACAAAACATCATATATTTATTATTGATATATGACAAATACTCAGTATTATTAAACATACTTGGTCATAGGCACCAACTTTAGGGACCAGGATATTTTGGAGGGGGGCAGAACTAGTGAGAATAATCTTAGGAACAATAGCTTGAAATAGGGACCAAAGAATAGATACTATAAAGTCAAAAGCAGGAACTTAATGATAAAAACTTAGGGTAGGAGGAGAGATTCAGGGTCCACACAGGAAATTAGTTATCATTTTGGGATGTAGCATCTTCGGTATAAGTGGCAGTAAAGGGTGCTCAGATTACATTGGGAATCCCAGTAATTCCCTCCCTAAGCAGCCTAATAGGAAGGATGACTCAGTGTGAAACATCCCCAGGTTGAGTGCTGGATCAGCTCAGGGAAACTCGGATCCATGCGTTATACTCAGAAAGACAGAGAGAAAAATCTACAGATTGGCACCTGAAATGATAAAATACAAGTATTTGCCTTCCTCCCTGAGTGTTTTACTCTTTCACAGTTTATTTTTATACATTTGAGATGATGTAGGTGCCTAGGATTTTCTAGTCAAGAAAGTGCTCATTTGGAGATCTCAGATATTTTGGTTTGGCACACTTTTTATAGTAGTGGATTACTGAATTCCAGAGCACTTGAAATGACACAATTGATAGGATTTTTAGTGCTGAAAAAAGACGACTGTCCCAATATATATATAACCTTTCAGTGATGTTCTTTTTGTTACCATCACTAAGTTGGTGTTTTAAACTTATCCTTGTCTTCCTTTGTTTTCAGCTTCTTAAATGCTGCATTGAGAGGATGAAACAGAATGGGTGTGAACAAGAGTTCCCTGAGAAAGGACAGCTCTTAGAGAGATAGGATGCTTACTGGACTCAAGAGGATACCAAATCATGGTATGCATTTCTGTGTTGTGTTTGGAAGAGGAACTGAGGGTTGTTATGAAAATGAAGGATGTGTTCAACTTAAAAGAATTAAACCTCCACCATCTGTCTCTTTCAAATGGCATTCTTGATTCCAAAATCTTAAGTAGAGTGTAAAGTTATTGATGGATACTGTAGTAGCCAGGCTAAGCTGAGCTATTCAGTGGAACAGATAAACCTGAAAATTTTAGTGGCTTACCACAACAAGATTTGTTTCTTTTTAATATCACAATCTGATATAGATTGGGTTGGTCTCCTGCTTGGCTTTCCATCAAGTGACAACACAGGGATCCAAGTTGCTTTTATTTGGAAACTGTCATCTTGAGAGCATTTTGTTTCCAGCTGTATGGACAGGAGATACAGAAGGTGTGGAGAAGTGCATCCTTCCTGGATCACAAACGATACATCACTTTTGCTCACATTCCATTGTTAAGAATTAGTGACATGATCCCACTGGGATTCATGGGGTCTGGAATATGGAACATGTGGATATTTGGCAAGCATGAACAATCTTTGCCACAGAAACACTACCTCTATTACGTTATTCTGTATCCCTTATCTTCTCATGGTAGATTTTGCATGGGATTAGTATCAGGAAAAGGTTTTCTCTCCTAAAATGTTGATCTTCTTTTCTTTTCCTCTGGAGTCAGGAACTTTAGATTTAATATTAATAACTATCTAATCTGAGATTTTAGTAGCATCATGTATTCTATTTCTCTATTGTGTTTCTGGAATAGTTTTATTTTTGTATTTTAACTGACCGGTTGTATTTGATTTTTAAAAAATTGCCATAATCCTTTCTAGTTTTAGCTGTTTGTTTAATGAACACTTACTAATAGCAGATGTATTGATAAGGATGAAGGATGTTTTTAGCTGCAACAGAAAAAACTAATAAATGGTTTAAGCAATAAGAGTTTTATTATCGGAGACAAGAAGTCTGGCCATTCCAGGATACGTTAATTCAGTGCTGTGATATCATAGAGGATCATGTATACTCACTTTTTCTGTTTTATAAACTTCAACGTTTGATGGAGTCTCCCCTTCCTGTCACATACAGCTTAGTAGTTCCAGATGTTGCTTGCCATGGTAGACCCTAGTCAGGCCTGGGTCTTGTGACGCAGGAGACAAATATGCTCACAGACTGGTTGTCATGACATAGCTGCAGTGTGGTGCCACCAGGCATGCATCACGCCTACTCATCATATGATATTAGATTATATAATCTGTGGAAAATGTTGCAAAATGATGCTAGTGGTAGGGTCAGAAATTATATCCAGACTTGGATGTTAGATCCAGGCAAATGGCTTGTTGAAAAGAGATTTCTCTTTAGAGAGAAATCATGTTGGTGTATGAGGTGACATGTTTGGTTGTGGGGAGGGTGGGGAACTGCTTGGATAGCATGGTAGTGATAGAAGTGGTGACAAGCTGGATGCTGGATATAGTTAGAAGGATTAACTGATCAATTGGATGTGAGGAGTGATATAGAGAGAGATGTTGGGAATGACTCCAAGTTTTGGCCTGAGTGATGGGAAAAATCGAGTTCCTATTTATCAAGATAGGGAAGACCAATGAGTTTGGTGCTGTCATAAAATAAAATGTATCAGATTTTTAGTAACAACTGGAAGTAAGACATTGCAAGGAGTCAGGACTGGGCTGAGATAGAGTTCAGATGGGGAGCCGGAATCAGAGTGCTGCCCCAGGTTCTGGGACCCTGCCAGGCAGAAAAGACACTTGGCATGGGCAAGGACTCCAGTATGCCAGAGCCTCTTCCTTCTTTCTCAGGCCAAATTTGTGTCCTTGCAAAATTTGGCTACAGATGTTAAATTTACAAAGACCTCTGATACCCATTATCCCACCCAACCCTCTGGAGAGCCTTTGTAATGTGGTAACTGCTCCTATGCACATAGCCAAAAACCTGAAAACAGTCTCAGAAAAGCTGTAATTTCTACATTCATTCATTTAATGAACAGTTACTAAACACTTATTTCTTTATTTTTATTTTATTTTATTTTATTTATTTATTTTTGAGGCAGAGTCTCAGTCTGTAGCCCAGGCTGGAGTGCAGTGGCACGATCTCGGCTCACTGCAACCTCTGCCTCCCAGGTTCAAGTGATTCTCCTGCCTCAGCCTCCCAATTAGTTGGGACTACAGGTGTGCACCACCACACTTGACAAATTTTTGTACTTTTAGTGGAGACAGGGTTTCACTATGTTGGCTAGGCTGGTCTCGAACTCCTGACCTCAAGTGACCTGCCTGCCTCTGCCTCCCAAAGTGCTAGGATTACAGGCATGAGCCACTGTGCCTAGCCCCAAACATCTATTAAGTACTTGCTGTATGTGGTGAAATAAACCCCAGCTCTCCTGATTGAAGGCTAGTGTTCTTTTCACAAATCTTCAATACATCAAGTCCTACTTCTCTTTCTTTCTGTATTTAACTCATAAATATTCCTCTTCTGTCATCTGTGGTTTTGAAATGTCTGCAAACTCATGGATACTGTTCACTTCTACTGAATAGAATAAAGCAGAAGTGATGGAATATAACTTCAGAGGCCATTTCATAAAAGCCACTGTGGCTTTCTACTTGTTCTCTTGCTCTCTCTCTTAGATCACTTGCTCTGGGGAAAACCATCTGTGATATTGTGAGCAGACCTATGAAAAGGCCCACTTGGTGAAGAACTGAGGCCTCTGACTGATGGACTCATGGGTGACCTTGCAATCAAGTCTTCTGGCCCCAACCAAGCCTTCAGCTGAGACTGCAGCCTCATGAAAGATCCTGAGCTAGAAGCATCCTGCCATCCTAATAAGCCACTTGAATTTCTGACCCTTAAAAATTGTGAGATAATAAGCACCTGTGTTTTTTTTAAGTATTAGGTTTAAAAAATGCTGAAAAAATAAAGAAGAAAAAAGACAACTCATAATTTCACCACATTAAAAGAATAGCTATAGAAAATTCCAGTAGCATAAAAAATAAAATGGAAATAACTCTCCACCATCCCTGATCTTTAGTTCTTTTTCTTTCTCAAGACATGTTCATGCATATGCAATATATGTATGCAATATATGTGTAAACTCTTTAAGATGTTCACAAAAGGATCATGTTACACTCATTTGAAAAACTTAATATTATATCTTGAGGATGTCTTCATATCAGTATATATACATCTATCTTATTTTTAAAATAGATTTCCCATAATTTAAATGTACCATATTTCTTTTACCGGTCCCCGTATATGGACATTTAGGATATTTCCAGTATTCTTTTCTGTTATAAAAATGTGGTGATAAACACTTTCATGCTTTTTTGAGTACCCTCAAGTAAAGTCCTATAGGTAGCATTCTGGCATCATGTTGTATGTGCATTTAAAGTTGATGCTATTCACTTGTTCCACAATCTTTGCTCTGAATTTACACTGATGAAGCATGGGAATGCTATATCCCCACAAACCGGTGCATACTGTTGATAGTAAGCATTGTTTGCTATTTTCTGACTATTTATTTTTCTTCTTTTGAGAATTGCCATGCCTAGAAGAGTGGCTGTCTTATAATATATAAGATAATAACTTGATAACTAGCATTTCTGAGGCTTCTTGTGCTTTGCATATATTTAGTGTTTTGATACTTACAAAGACCCTATGAAGTTGGTACTATTATTACCTGCTTATGGTTGGTGGGAAAACTGAGCCATAGAAAAATTAAACAGACTGTCCCAGGTCACACAACTAGGAAGGGTAGAGCCAGGATGCAAATGATATGGAATTTAAAGAAATGAATAATTGAGTGAATGAATAAATTGATGACCTGTTTACATCTTTTCTCATTTTTTAATTGAATTTTGTTTCTTTTTCTTTCTTATTTGTAGGATCTTTGTATATATTATGAATGTTAACTTTCCTATTCTACATGTTGCAGATATTCCCTCTGGTCTGTTATTTGTCTTTAACTCATTTATTTGCCACCTTTTGATATTCATTTCTTATTCACATTAGAAAACTCTCAAAGTAGTTAAAAACATGACCCCAGATATGGTTGTTAGAACATATTTGAGGAAAATAGTGATGATTTAGGTGTACAGATAACTTCTGATGTGGGTAATGCAGAGTCTCACTAAGTTCATCTAAATATGAAAAATAACCACAGGGGAATTAGTTGCTTTGTTCACACTGTGGTACTTTAACATTACAATTCCCCTTTAGGCGTATTTATAATTGAAAAGAAGGTGTTGGGGCTTTTATATTATTAGATTGACATTTGGGGAAATGAATTTTTACTTTATCTGCAACAAATGAATCCCAATTAGTTAAGTGGCTCTGGGCTAAAGGAACTATAGCGACTTTCTTTCTCATTTTATTTCTACTTTTTGATATGCCCTTCCTTCCCATTCCTATGAACTTTTCTCATCCTGCTGAGCCAAGTCACATTTCACTTTGCTTGAGGCTTCTAACCCTTCTCTGATGTCCTGAAGGATTCATCAGGGAGACTCTGTGGCAAACGTCTTTCTTTCCCGTGACAGCCCCACATTTGATTAGGTGTTCACTTTCCATCCTGTGTCCTCAGGAATGTGATTATATCTCTAGCTTCAGAGTTGAAGTTTGAATTAGTCTAAGCCTAAGCCAGTGTTCTCAAACTCTAGTATGCATGAGATTCACTTGGGGAATGTATTAAAACACAGGCTGCTGATCTGCACCCCCAGAATATCTAATTCCATATGTCTTGGTAGGGCATTTCTATCAAGTTCTGAGGGAATGCTGATGCTGATGGCCCAGGGACCAAACTTTGAGAATCAGTGGTCTAAGCCAGTCACGATGATCCAGTATTCTCTGCCTAGGATTCATTTAGGAATGGACACGTGCCCCAAATCCTGGTCTGTGGCACTGAGGGGACGTCTTCTGTAGAAGGGTTGTCTCACTAATAAATGCATGGATGGAGACCCTCCTCCTTTGCTGGGTATATTCCTGGGGTTTTGTAACATTTGGAAGTTCTGTGTTCAATTTGTGAGCGGAAGGAAAGACTTTCATAAATTGAGGATTGCAAAGTGAGCAGAAGAGTGGAGAAGATCTTGGTCCTGGAGGATGTAATTGTGCCACTGAAGAACCAGCTCTGGATCCAGCCTAACCCTGAGCTTTTTAGTAGAGCCATCATAAATACTTTGTGGAGTTTTATTAATAATTTATATTAAGCATTAAATAGCATTAAATCTATAAAATACAGAGAATAACAATATATGAACACCCATTCACACAAAGCCTAGCATAAGAAAATAATATTGCCATTACCCTTGTGGTCTCCCAAAGGCAATAATGGGTATTGAAGGTAATAAGGGATGGAAGCTCCTGCTTCCCCTAACAAAATTTCCATCCCTGTAAAATTTGTATACATCATTCTCTGGCTTTGTGTGTGTGTGTGTTTTCAGTTTGTTTTTTAAATTTTTTAACCACATGTATTTGTATTCTTAAAAGTATATTACTTACTTTTGCCTGGTCTTCAATATTGTACACATGGTTTCATATTGCATATTTCTTTTTTAACTTGTTTATGCAGGACATTATGTTCCTCAGATCCATTCATGTTGTTAAATTGCAATTTATTTGCTTTTACTGCTATATTCTGCTACATGACTATTCTACTGTTAATGGATATTTTGACTGTTTCTAGAGTTTTCTATTCTTTCTGTATTTCTCCCTCTCTTTCTCTCTGTTTTTTTTAGAGTCAAGATCTTGCTCTGTTGCCCAGACTAAGGTGCAGTGGCATGATCATAGCTCACTGCAGCATCAAACTCTTGAGTTCAAGCCAATCCTCCCACCTCAGCCTCCTGAGTAGCTACAGGAGAGCACCACGACTCCTGACTATTCTTCTTTAATTTTAAATTATTATTATTTTTATTTTTCAAATTAAAAAAAATAGAGACAGAGTCTTGCTATGTTGCCCAGGCTGCTCTCAAACTCCTGGGTCAAGTGATTCTCCTGCTTCGGCCTCCCAAAGTGCTGGGATTACAGGCACAAACTACTATTTGTTTGCTTGCTTTTCTTTCTTTCCCTCTTTCTTTCCCTCTTTCTTTCTTTTTAATGTGGTAAACTGTATTTTCTGATTTTCTAATGTTATACTAAGTTTTCATTCCTGGGGTAAAACCAACTTGTTTGTAATATATTTTCTTTTTTATGCATTGTTTTATTGTTCACCAATATTTTCCTTAGGATATTTGCATCTGTGTCCCTGAGAAATACTGGGCCGTAATTTCTTTTGTCCTTCTGCCCTCGACAAGTTTTGGAATCAAGGTTTTGCTAGACTCATAATAAAATGAGTTGATACATTTTATCAACTCATTTGATAAAATGAGTAGATGTATCACTCCAATCTCTGCCTCCATCACCAAATGACATTCTCTCCCTGTCCGTGTGTCCAAATTTCTCTCTTCTTTTAAAGGTACCAGTCACTGGATTAGAGCCCATCGCAACTCAGTACAACCTCATCTCAGCATCTGCAAAGACCCTATTTCCCAATAAGGTCACATTCATGGGTATCAGAAGTTAGGACTTGAACATATCTTTTTGGTGGACACAATTCAACACGTAACATAAATATGTATATTTAAGTCACCTAAGTCTAAAATTAGCCAATATCTTTACTTTCCTTTAGACAACATAATGATGTTAGAACATTTCACTGCTTTCTGTCCCCTTAACTTATATGATATCATTGCTGTTTTTCTTTACCACACAAGCCCTTTTTATTATTGTGTTTACAGTCTGCATTTGCCACTTTGGTTATCAATCCGTTGTCTTCTTGTCCACATTATTGCTGTTGAGCAGTCAGCTCAGTCTAATTGCCATTTCTCTGCCTTTCATTAGGGTGTTTTTTAAAAAAACTTTTTCTTTTCTGTTCTGCAGTTTCAATATATTTTGTTTAGTTGTGTTTTATATATCTTGTTTGAAATTCATTGGAATTCTTGAATCTATGGATTGGTATCTTTTTATCAGTTCTGGAAAATTCTTAGCTATTATATCTTCAAATATTGCCTCTACTCTCTCTTCTCTACCTTAAAAAAGCCCTCCTATTAGAGGTTTATTTTTAGTCCTTTTCATTCTTTCTTCCATGACTCAATTTTATTTCGTATTTTCATCTTTTTGACTCTTTTCTATTCTGGATACTTTTTTTCAGATTCATCTTCTAGTTCACTAATTCTTTTGTCAACTATGATACATTTTTTTCAAATCTACTTGGAGATTTTTATAGTGTGGTGCTCTTACTCATATTTTTGATACCTTCATTTATTCTTTATGTTATGTTATACTGTGGTGTATTATACCTATAGCGAGATGCATCAGGATATTCTAATAGCTGAAGTCTTGCAGGTCTGATTCTGCCGACTGCTATTTCTGCCTCTAGCATATGTTGTTCCCGTATGTGTTCTGTGTCTCTTTTGTTTGTATTATGAACTCATTTTTTTTTTGAACTTATCTGTGATCATTCCTTTTAGCTTAGGCTGAAGGTAGCTTACATCAGGGAGGGTTTGCCCTTGTATCAGGTAACTGCAGGTATCATCAACCTGGAGCTATTTTAAATTCTGAGTGAAGTTGAATTTTTTAGGTAGGAATTTGGGCTGCTTTGAGGGCCAACTGGTAGACACAAAAATTCTTAGGTTGATATTTAACACCAGGATTGAAATTTCCCTTTCAGATACCTGGTTTTGTTTTTTAATCCACATGAATTTTGAGGGTGTAGTTTCTTTGGGGATAGGCAGTTCCTGCTCTGTGTGGGACCATCTTCTATGTGCCTCACCTCTTGGGATGGCTTTGACTTCTATCCTCTATGACCTGTGTGTTAGTCCATTCTCACACTGCTATAAAGAATTACGGGGGACTGGGTAATTTATGAAGAACAGAAGTTCCACAGGTTTACAGAAAGCATGACTGGGAGGCCTCAGAAGACTTACAATCATGGCGGAAGGTGAAGGGAAAGCAAGGACCTTCTTCACATGGTGGCAGGAGAGAGAGAGAGAACAAGGGGGAAAGTGCCACACACTTTTAAACCATCGGATCTTGTGAGAACTCACTCACTATCACGAGAACAGCAAAGGGGAAATCCACCCCCATGATTTAATCACTTCCCACCAGACCCCTCCTCCAATTCGACATGAGATTTGTGTGGGGACACAAAGCCAAGCCAAATCAGTCTGTGAGGACTTGAAACTCTCATGGCTCAACTTCATACAGTTCAGTGAATCCCTCAAGGTAAAAGGCAGCTTCTGTGTTCTTCCTCTGTGGGCACCATTTCCACCCAGTGTTTTTGCTCTGAATATTTATTACTAACTGGAATTCTCAGCTTGTCATTTAGAAGACTAAAAATATGTTATTCGGTATTGTCTATTGTTTATAATGATAGTGTTAGCCATAGTACTTAGTCATCCGTGTTGCTAGAATTGTAAATGCAGCACCTTAGTTTAATTGGCTCTTATGTTAATTGCTACATTTAATTGGCTCTTATGTTAAGTGCAGTTGAAAGCTAGCTGACTTATATGCTATTTAGTATTTTTTTAATTTAATTTTTTTAATGCCTTGCCCCCTCTGTGTGAAAGTATCTTATAAGTAGGGACTCTGTCTCGTAGTTATTTATTTATCTATCCTTTATTTTCTGGAATGATTTAAAATTTCCTTCTTGTTGTTCTATGAACAATATCAAAAATTCCATTGCGGTGTAATCTACATTATATCATACAGATTGGATATGACATCCAGAAAGTGACACAAAATAATTTCTCAGATAATGTCTTGATATGTGCTATGTAAAATATGACCACCATCTTAGATGATTTCTGTGTTTTTGTTTCTAAAGACTGTACACGTAAAACAAATCCAAGTGTATAAAAAGTTCGCATGGATGCATAAAGATACGTTTGCAGCTCTATGCTTCAGGTAAGTGGGTTTGTGAGGAAGTCTGGTACATGGACTTGGATGTCAGACTGGCCTATTTAGATTTTGCTTTTTCTGCACTGTACTAACTACATGTACTTGGTAAATGTCTTAATTTCTTGGCCTTCAGTTTTCTAATTTGCAAGATGGGAACAATCATTCTGATCTTGTGGAGTTGTTGTATTAGTAATGTTTGCAAAGAGTCTGTCAGATAGTAGACACTCCAATTATTATTGTAGTTGACTTGACCATTTCCCAGGGCATCTAGCCTAGTAGCAACTTGATTTTTAGGTATCCAAGCCCTACCACTAAGCTCCTAATAGTCACATTCTTAGTTAAGACTGTCCATGTACCTCCTGGATTACTCTGCTCCTATCTGTCAGTCCCATAGCAACTACCATTTTATGGGCCAGCACCCTAAATGGGAGTAGGAAGTCAAGTAGACATTGCAACAGGTGCAGCCTTGACCCTCATTCTCCAGGCTTCTGTGTCTTGGTGAATGTGGCTGCTTCTAGATGTTGCATGGTGAGTATCACTATGGCAGAAAATTCCTTGTTCCTTTTTAGTTAATCAAAAGAAGAATATTCTTTGAATTTCTTATTAAGACCAAGCCATTCAATATTACTTCTAGTCACTGGTGAAATTTATTTAAGAAGATAGGGAGATGTTGCCAGAGGGTGACCTTCATGAGTTTGTCTTTTTCTTTCTCAATACAGACTCAAGAAGTCCTGAGAATTATTCCTCAAGCCACTTACACCTTAACCAAATATGAAGAAAATTGAAATTCACAATAAGCTTTGATGAAGTCACCATTTTTCCTCATTTACTTCTACATTTGATGTGTATAATCAATAGTGTTTGATAATATTCATGTGACTACTTCATGTATTATTACTAGTTATTCATTTAAAATCTAATTTGTCTATAGGGCAAGAGTTTACTTGTGAAAACTCTGATTCTGGAAACCATTAGAACTTTTCAAATACAGATTTTCAGTGCACTTGTAACCACTTCAATGCTGGCTTCCAAATCTGTCCTAGTGGTACCATGGAAATCTTTTAGTGTTGTGCATGGGTCATATAAATTATAACCTCTTGCTCATTTTGATAATTTTGGTATTCTTAAAAAACCTTGAAAGGGCAGGGAAATACTTCACAGGGGAAAAACAATATAGTAATTTTATTTTCTCTTCATTGAATCAATGTCAATTTATTTTAATTATTCTTTATTTGCTTTGTGTAAACATTTTTAAAACATATCTTTTTTTTTTTTTGAGACAGGGTCATGCTCTGTTGGCCAGACTGGAGTGCAGTGGCATGATCATTGCTCACTGCAGCCTTGACCTCCTGGGCTGAATTAATGCCCCCCTCCTCAATCTCCTGAGTAGCTGGGACTACAGGTATGCACAACCATGCCTGCCTAATTTTTACATTTTTTTGTAGAGATTGAGTTTCACTATGTTGCCCAGGCTGGTCTCAAACTCCCAGACTCAAGGGATACTCTCGCCTCAGCCTCCCAAATTTTGGGCTTACAGGTGTGAGCCACTGCATCCAACCTGTAATTTATTTTAGTTGTTTAAAATGTAAGTCATTCAGATTGCCAACCAATCAACAAAAGTCAGTCTTGAAGTAGACAACAATACAGAATTCCCAAAGTGGCTTTACTCCAGTTTTTTTCTTTTCTTTTCTTTTCTTTCTTCCTTTCCTTTCTCTCTCTCTCTCTCTCTCTCTTTCTTTCTTTCTTTCTTTCTTTTTTTCCTGTTTTTCTTTCTTTTTTGGATAATCTGATTCTAAATACAGTTTCTAATCATTTACAGATCGTTAGAAGCCACATATTTTAAACCAGTTTGGATTTTCTGTGATTATCACTCAAACTTATTTACTAATTATTTTTCTAAATAGGAAGATAAATCTCTACTCAGTCTTTTCCCCTCTGATGGTCCCATAAGAAATCATTTTGCTATTAGCCTGGAAATGTTCCAAAAACCTAACAGTGTGGTGGCAGTCTGCAGCATGGTATCAAGGGAAACATCAGATATTAGTTCAAATGTGACTTTTATGCTCTTGATCCCACATCTGAAAGTAAAGATGCAATGTGTCTCTCAAAAGGTGGTGCTGAATAGGAGTGTTCTATCTCTGTCAGCTCATCANAATCATTTACAGATCGTTAGAAGCCACATATTTTAAACCAGTTTGGATTTTCTGTGATTATCACTCAAACTTATTTACTAATTATTTTCTAAATAGGAAGATAAATCTCTACTCAGTCTTTTCCCCTCTGATGGTCCCATAAGAAATCATTTTGCTATTAGCCTGGAAATGTTCCAAAACCTAACAGTGTGGTGGCAGTCTGCAGCATGGTATCAAGGGAAACATCAGATATTAGTTCAAATGTGACTTTTATGCTCTTGATCCCACATCTGAAAGTAAAGATGCAATGTGTCTCTCAAAAGGTGGTGCTGAATAGGAGTGTTCTATCTCTGTCAGCTCATCAGCCTCTGGAGAAGTACAATCTAAAAGCCATCAGTGGGCTCCTGGGCATTGCCTTTAATCTGGGTCTTTTTTGGGTCTTGAAATATGGCAATAGTAACCAATTTAAAGCAAGCAAACACTAATCATGCAGAAGCCAGCTGTATGAGCAGCTCTCATCTGGAGATTTTAAAAACACTTTGCAAAACACAAGTCATTAATCTTCACAGTGGTCCTTTGGAGTCATAAACGTTCATCACCACCCATCTTTGCCACTGGGAAATCTGGGATTTCAAAGCCTTGGTGCAGGGCTGTCCCCAAGGTCCTAAGCAGGTCCTGTAATCCAAGCTGTGACCGGACCATAAGGCTCTGGAATTAAGCTAGTGAGCAAGGCACAACAGGCCAGTGTGGACTTGTGACTGACAGGCTGGGACCACTTTTGGGTCTGTGAAAGTGCTGGCTCTACGTGGACCCTGTTCACATGCTCTTTGTTATCCGAGGAAGTGTTAATGGGAAACAGAGTGAGCTGTTACTTTTGGCTTTAGTCTCTCCCTTTTCCTGATTATTTCTCTCTCTACAGGTCTGTCTTTCCTGTGATCACTCTCTTAATTTGATTTATCATGTCTGAAGTCATAGATTCATGGCCTTTTAGGACACAAAGAATCCTCAGAGATCTACTACTTTAAATCTCTCCATGAAATTGCGATAATCTGGGCAGGGGTGAAGTTATTGGCAGTGAAGTCTTCAGCATAAGGGAAGAACTCTATTCCTGTTGCTTTACCTTTTCCCCTGAAAATTCTTGGCCCATGGCAGGTGCTTCATAAATATGTTCTGAATGAATGTATGAGTAAGTAAAATCATGTTGGGCATAGAGGTTGGAAGAAAAGGAATCGTGGCAGTGGTAATTGTTCCAACATTGTTTGGGTAAGGCTCAGAGATTTGTTGAAGATCCTTGTCTTCTGGTTGCTATCCTAGTGGCTGGGTACCTGTTTACATCCCTAATTTTACAGAACAAAATACTAAGGACCACAGAGACTTTAAGTGATCTGCCTAAAGTCTCATAGTTCTTAAAAATGCAAGTGTATAGCAAAATATGAGAAATCACTGAATTCTTTCCTACTTAATGTAGAACCAAAAAGTAATTGGTATAATGTCTCTGGACAAGTGGGTTAAAGTCTTGATCTGTCCTTTGTTATTTGTGACCGGCCAAGATCACTTAATTTTAACAATCAGTTATTTTTTCATCTGTAAAATGCTAATAATGATGCAACAGGGTCATTGTGGAGATTAAATAAGAAAATGAATATGGAAGTGGTTAGCAGATGGTAGAGTATTATATATTAATAAATAGGTATTTTATAATTCTGTTTAAATATTAAGGTTCTTCCTGGATTTCTTTTTGTTACTGAATTACATATAGAAACTTATTCATAGTGACTCATTAGACTTCCAGACAATTTGGTAGTTATTTAACAAAGGGAGTATTACCGAGGAATGAGATTTTGTAAATATGTCTGGGGAGTGTCAACCATACTCAACAAAGAACAATTACGTATTGCATCAATGACAATGTTGAAATAAAAATATTAGGAAATATATTGCAGGAAGTTTGAGACTTCCTGTGTGTGAGGAGAAGGGAGTGGGTGAGGCAGAATGCCTGTGAATGTTATGAGCCATGTGATACATAGTTGATAGAAATCTCGAAGGTAGAAATTCGGGCCTTAGAGTTTTAGAAAAAGACTTTATCTATATATAGGTATGTATGTATGTATGTATGTATGTATGTATTCACCCGTCTACCCGCCCCAACCCCATCCATCTATCCTGTATCCATAACAGATACTTGGTTGTCTACTCGGTAAACATTTTCTACTACCTCTTCCCTTCTGGAAAACACACCTCTTAGGTGAAGCTGAAAATGACAGATTCTCCTTTTCTCAACAGTGAATCATATTTATATGACTCAGTTTTGACCAACGAGATGTAAAAAGAATTCTTCCAGGGTGTTTTTGGGGAAGACCTTTCTTCCTGTTAGATTTATATGAGGAAGACATTTTTTTCTCTTACTGTTCTGTGCCCTGTGGTGTGAGGACATGGTATTTGGAGTTGTTGCAGTGATCTTACTTCTGTGAGACAATCAGCCAAAGTATGAAAACCCAATGCCAATGTGCTGAGCATATCAGAGCAAAAAGATGGAAAGAGCCTAGGTCCTAGATGACATCACAAGTTGCTGGACCAATTCTTGAGCTATGTGCCTTCAGATTTCATCGTACTTGAAATAATTAGATGTCTTTGTTGCTTAAATCACTCTAAGTTTGGTATTACCTTAATGCAGTCATAGGTATACAAATATTCTCTCTTATTTTATTTTATTTTTAAAGCGACAGGGTCTCACTCTATTGCCTAGGCTGAATAGCTGGGATTATAGACATGAGCTGCTGTGCCCAGTGTACAGGTACACTCTTAATTTACTGTTTTGCCTCTTTATCTTAGAAAGAATTTACAGTATGCCACAATGCAGTATGGTTAAAGAAATTTGAAATAGGTGAAAAAAGAGGCAAAAAAATAAGAAAGGAAGATGGAATGAGGACTGTTGTTAATACATAAAAGGTATATCATGAAATCTTGTATACTTTCTAGGAGAAAGCCAAAATTTTATTTTGTGGTAAAAGAAACACTATTAGCATGATGTTCAATAGTTTCCCATAAAAATTTGTTGAATGAGTGATTAAGAGTAATAGCCCCTGTGGGCAGAAGCTCCTTCCTTCTCTCCTTTCCTCTTTTGAGTATGAAGATTTTAGCATGGAGAGTCGGGGAAGTCTCCAGTGAACAAGTGTTGAGACTGAGGCACTGAAGTGCCATTATCAGATGGTTTCCTGACCCTGCGGATTTCACTGGTCACTCTGCCAGAAAGAAAAAAGGAACTCATCTGCAGAGAGAAAGGCTGAGAAGATTAGAAACTAGTCCTCAGATCTCAATTCTGTACATCTATTAAAAAATGACAGAACATGGAAAGTGTTATCACTAGATAATTTGTAATGGCAAGAACTGGAAAGAACTTAAATGCGAACCTAAAAAGGTGGGGACCATATTGTACAGTTTCACATTGTAAATTGTGATTTATCCATCTGATGGAATGTTAGGTGGTTAGCATTTATTTACACACTTCTACCATATTTACAGTTTCCACAACAATAACATGTCCCTGCCTAAGGTTTCACAGTTGACTCTGGGTCCAATGGAAACATATTTTCTCCCCAGAACAGGGAAACCTAGCATCCTAGCAGTCAGTGTCTCCACCTCTGCGGGATGTTGGCTTTTCCCCCAACCCCTTTAGATCCAGCGGCAGAACTGCATTCATCATCCTCCCTCTTCAGGATGCACTCTCATCATTGGTTCCGAGTGATGATCATACCTATTTTAATTTGGTTAGAATCCCAGCTAGATATCCTATATCTCAAGGACTATATTATGAAGTTAATCACATCAACATACCTTATATAAAATGGGGAAAAAGTGGATGGAAAAATGTATGGATTAAGAAGTAAGGAAGAAAATATACAATATATAGCTACCTCAGTCTTCATTTATGCAACTGGCTGGAAGAACAGTTGGTATTCATAACCCTTTTTTTCTACCATTTATGCTATATTCCCTTTGCTCTCAGCCAGCAGGTTGTGATTTTTTTACCTGGTGGGTGACCCAGACTCCCATTTCTATTGCATGTGAGCTTTTAGTTGTCCTGAATGCATTAACTGTCTAAGTCTTCTATTCATATTTTACCAATGGGCATGGCGGTGCTAGGAGCCACCATCTACTGGTTCCACATATACTCCTCCCTAGCTCCATGGCTGTAGCCAACATTGCCTGTTTTTTTTTTTTTTTTTTTTTTTTGAGACGGAGTCTCGCTCTGTTGCCCAGGCTGGAGTGCAGTGGCACTATCTCAGCTCACTGCAACCTCCACCTCCCAGGTTCACGCCATTCTCCTGCCTCAGCCTCCCAAGTACCTGGGACCACAGGCGCCTGCCACCACGCCTGGATAATTTTTTGTATTTTTAGTAGAGATGAGGTTTCACTGTGTCAGCCAGGGTGCTCTCGATCTCCTGACCTCATGATCCGCCGGCCCCGGCCTCCCAAAGTGCTGGGATTACAGGCGTGAGCCACCGCGCCCGGCCGCATTTCCTGTTTTTGATCCCCAAGCCCAGTAGGTAGGTCTTTGTTTTCCACTGTTGCTTGTCTCTAGATTTTCTTTCCTGGGTCACAGATGAACTTATTTTATTTTTGAGCACTGTATACCTTTGAAATATTTTAAGTTTCTCATTACTACGCTTTTGGAAAGGAGGTGGGAGTGAGATCACCTCTGCTCTACTATATTGACACACTGTGGTGCCCCAATCCAGTTCCCTCCTCAGGGCTGGCACTTCCGTGACTGCTAAGAGGATGGAATACCCAGGCTCACAGCTGTGTCCTTCACTGTGATTTACCTCGGCTGCAGGTAACTGCCTCACCCAAGCTTATGCCTCCTGTTGGCTAATGTGGCTGTACAAAAGCATCTACCTGCTTGCTTCAGTTTGGAGCAACTTCTGCAGGGCCATCCCAACCCAGAGCCTCCTGTAGATGGGCTGGCATCTCAGCTGCAACTGCTTTGCTATCAGCTTCTCCCTCTGCCCCCTCCTGCCTTATTCAACTCCTTACAGGTGAAGCAGCTTATTTGCCTCCTTACAGGTGAAGCAGCTTATTCACCTCCTTACAGGTGAGGTGGAGAGTAGAGTGCTCCTGAAAACACTGAATTTTCCACCTCAGAGTCTATTTGGGAACCAGTCTAAGACTAGAAGTTCACCAGAGAAACTATTCAGTGCCCTGCTAATGAAACCTGTGCTTTAACTGGTGTGGTGAGTATCTGTTATATTTTTCCTAGCAAGCCTTCTCTTTTCTGGAACTTACTCTTCTTTTGGAAACTTTCATTCCCTGTGACCCCTCCCCCACCAGTCACATTATTTATTGTAAGATCTTCAATATTCTTATGTGACCTTACTTTTTATAATTCCTCTTTTGGCTTAATCTAGTTCAAACTGGGATTTTTGCTTTTTGCAAAGAAGCATTAGAAAGTAGTTCACTAGGTTAATGCATTATTTTACAAACCAGTGTATTAACAGGCATGGTTTTTTAGATTAACCAACTGCAGCCCAAGAAAGGGCAGGCTTTAAGACAAGATAAATGAATTAGGAAATACAGTATTTGTTATTTATTTTTCTTAACATAAAAGGTAGTACAGCTTATTGTGGAAAACTTGGAAAGTAGGGGCAAAAAGCTCATAATCCCATTGCCTAGAAGTACTTAACTGTTTATCATGATGATTTTGTATATTCCTCTATTCTTTTATCTGGAGTTTTGTGTTATATATACATATTTTCTTTTAGAACAATGAGATTATACTGTTGGTGAGCTCTTTTAAAATGTTCTAATATACTATGAAAATATTTCATGTCATTAAGTACTCTTCTATCACTTTTTTTTTAAATACAACTTTTTAAGTTCAAGGGTACAAGTGCATGTTTGTCGTTTCTGTTAAAGTTGTGTCATGGGGGTTTGTTGTACAGATTATTTCATCACCCAGGTATTAAGCCTAGTACCCGTGTTATTTTGCCTGATCCTCTCCCTTCTCCTACCCTCCTCCCTCTGAAAGGCCCCACTGTGTGTTGTTCCCCTTGTGTGTCCATGTGTTCTCATCATTTAGCTCTCACTTATAAGTGAGAATATGCAATATTTGGTTTTCTGCTCCTGTGTTAGTTTTCTAAGGATAATGGCCTCTAGCTCCATCTGTGTCCCTGCAAAAGACATGATCTTATTATTTTTTATGGCTGCATAGTGTTTTATGGTGTATATATACATTTTCTTTATCCAGTCTGTCATTGATGGACATTTAGGTTGATTCCATGTCTTTGCTATTGTAATAGTGCTGCAGTGAACCTACGCATGCATGTATCTTTGTAATAGGATGATTTATATTCCTTTGGGTATATACCCAATAATGGGATTGCTGGGTCGAATGGTATTTCTGTCTTTAGGTCTGTGAGGAATTGCCACACTGTCTTCCACAATGGCTGAACTAATTTATGCTGCCACCAGCAGTGTATAAGCATTCCTTTTTCTCCACAACCTCATCAGCATCTGTTATTTTTTTCTTTTTAATAATAGCCATTCTGACTGGTGTTAGATGATATCTCATTGTGTCACATAGTTTTTAATAGCTGCATAGTATTCCACCATATGGTTGTATTATAATTCATTGACTCAAACATAAATTCAGGTTGCTTCCAAATTATTGCTGTCGCCAATAATATAGCAAATGAGGTCTTAGCCAAGTCTTCGAACATAATTCCTGGAAGTGTAATTGATGAATCAAAACATTTGTATATTTTAAGACCTTTGATATGAATTGCCAAATTGGTTTCTAAAATGATTGTATCTCCTTACACAGCAGCAGTGTATAAGAGTACACTTTTCTAACGTTGAGTTGTTTTCTTAAAATAATTTTGTCAATTTGATAGGCAAATGGTCCTTTCTTTAATTCATGTTTCTTTAATTACCAATAGATGAAACATATTTTCATGTTTATTGTTTCTGTGTGTGTGTGTGCACACTTAAGTATGTAAATTATGTCCTTTGTCCACATTGTTTTGGCGTGTTAAAAATTTTCTATATTTTACAATGCAGATATTTTTTCCAGTTTGTCATTTGCCTTCTAATTTTATTCATGGAGTCTTTTGATGTGCACAGTCAAATTTAATAAGTTTCTTCTGTGGTTTCTGTTATGCTTGAAAAGGCCTTCTCCCACCCTAGGGAAGAAGAACTTTGCTGGGAGGTGGGGTCACCTCTGAGGGAAGACAAAAGGGAATAGACAGAGAAGAAGGCGGACTAAGCCTGCGGCAAACTCCAGAATCCTGACAGGGGCCCTAAATTGTGTTTTCTACCTCTCTCATTTTACAGATGAAGGAGCAGTGGTCTGGGGAGAATAAGAAATCAGATTGAAGTAGCAGATTACAAAGTCTCGTAATAACAGCATTATCCATGGAGGGATATATTATATTTTTGTAAAAAATAATTAATTTAGTAATGGTTAAAAGCTTAAAAATTCCTTTCGTGCTCATTTTATATTCTAATCCTGGTCACAGTATTGAAATAAGGAATTAAAAATGCCCCTGCAAGCTGATTACATCTTTACACCTAGAATTGATGGTTCTAATTTCTTTTTATTGATTGTGTAGCGTTTTATAAAAGCTGTATGGATGTCATGGTGCTTACCCAAAGCAAACTCGCTGTAGCAATCATCATCCATTTATAATTGTTAACAGTGTCCACAAATTAAACTGGAGGAACTCGAATCTGAAGAGGAAAAATAGGCTGCATAGCACTCAAAATGTGGTAGCTTGTCTTGTTGGCTCAAGGACTGGAAACAAATGGCAAGTAAGTGAATGTTCCAGAAGCAGGTCTTCCGTCCATGAAGTAGTATGTAGGGCTGCCAGATTTAACAAATAAAATGTGGGACACCCAGTTAAATTTGAATTTCAGATAAACAATGAATAATTTTTAATATAAGTCTGCCCTGTGCATGATTTGGGGCATTCTTGTACTATAAAATTGTTCATTGTTTATGTGAAATTAAAATTTAATGAAGCATCCTGTTTTTAATCTGGCAACCCTAGCAACAGGGACCATTTGTTATACATATTAAATACTAAACCCATTCATTGCATGTATTATGAGGTTCTTTCTTTACCACTTCAACTGTAGTATAGTTGAATGAATAAGATACTTTGAAGGAAAAATGGACCAAGAATCTCACATAGATGAGAAAAATGGCATGAAGAAGTAGAAATATTGTATTAGTTTCCAAAGGCTGCTGAAACAAAGTAGCACAAACTGGGCGGCTCAAAAATAACAGAAATTTATTGTGTCATAGTTCTGGAAGCTTGAAGTCTGAAATATGATGCCAGCAGTGTCCCGATCCCTCAGAAATGTGGAGGGGAAGCCTTACTTGCATTTCCTGGCCCTTGGTGGCTTGCAAATAATCCTTCCTGTTCCTTGTTTTGCAGCTACAGCACTTTAATCTCTGCCTCTGTTGTCACATGGCAAGCTTCCTGTGTGTCTCTCTTCATATGGCATTTCCTCTTTTTATAAGGACAGCAGTGGGTTAGGGGCTGTTGGGTTAGGGCTCACACCAATGACCTCATCTTCACTTGAATACATCTGCAAATACCCTGTTTCCAAAGAAGGTCACAGTCACAGGTACTAGGTGTAAGGACTTCAACATATCTTTTTGGGGGAGACAATTTAACCTATAACAGAAATGTTTGCTTAATATCCTTCGTTATATATTACAAATTAGAAAGCAACTTTTGCTGTAGTCATTTTATTATTTGCCAATTACAAGTGCAGATACTGCCCAAAATCAGTTTTTGATTGGAAAGATTTTCATTTTGAAAGAACAAATAGACATTTTATGTGGGATTCTAGAATTTAAGCTTACATGTTTGGCCAGCAGCCTAAACTTCAAGCTAGAAGGAGAAAGCTCTGGGGATTGCTGTATTAATCAAACAGAAGTTTATATTTCTCTGAACATAAGGTAAATTGTTCCTTTAAAGGAAAATAATAGTATTGCTGTTAGACTCTCAGATGTGACGGTCAGGTGAAAAGGCGCCCTTGCAGTCCCAGAGGGATCCCTCATAGTACCTTCAGTGACTTCCAATATTAGTGTCATAAGAAGTGTGTGTGTGGGGATGTTATACAATTTCCAGGAACTTTTGCTCAAAATTTTTAAAATTTTATTTTAAAGTACTTTAGGGGAGCATTTAGACAACAAAGTCTGAGGAACTCCTTAGTGGTGGATACGTAACAGCCTAAAATGAAGAGCAAAGGTGGCCAAGTAACTTGAAATTAAGTTATGGTGTTGGTATCACATGGTATAGTTCATCATAGGTGAGATCAGGTCAATTTTCTAATTCACACTAAGTCAAGGAAAGGAGAGTGTTTGAATATATATATTCTTGGAAAGATGACATAACAGCATTAAAGAAAGATTAGAAAAAATTTTTTTGAAAAAATTTAAAATTACCATCATCTCAGAAACCTTATACAAATATGTTCATTTCTGCATACTGCCTTCCACTCTTTTTGTAGTACAGTGACATACCATTTTAAGGTTGGTAATTTCCTTATGATAAAGTAATGCATATTGTTGTAACTTCGACATGTTTCCTTCTTTGAAATGAAGTTCACCCAACTTTAAAAGACATCTCCAACTTTGGCCTGTCATATAAAAAGATCATGATAAAAATATTAAGAAATTGCTTGGCATGATGTATAAGGTTGGGTTGTCATAACAGAGGATGTTGGTTGGCCTTGGGAAGGATTGTAGGCTGAGTTTTTTTGTTTTTTTGTTTTTTTTTAAGACAGAATTTCACTCTTTTTGCTCAGGTGGAGTGCAATGGCGTGATCTTGGCTCACTGCAACTTCCACCTCCTGGGTTCAAGCGATTCTTCTGCCTCAGCCTCCCAAGTAGCAGGGATTACAGGCATGCACCACCATGCTTGGCTAATTTTTTGTATTTTCGGGAGAGACAGAATTTCACCATGTTGGCCAGGCTGGTCTCAAACTCCTGACCTCAAGTGATCGGCCCACCTTGGTCTCCCAAAGTGCTGGGATTACAGGCATGAGCCACTGCACCCAGCTGGTAGACTGAGTTTTTAAAGTACAAACTCATGATTCAGGTTTGCAGACATTTTACCCAAATTGTTTAAGTCTAGATGTATGAATCTGTTCTCACGTTGCTAATAAAGACATATCCAAGACTGGGTAACTGTAAAGGAAAGGTTTAATGGACTCACAGTTCCACGTGGGTGGGGAGGCCTTACAGTCATGGTGGAAGGTGAAAGGCACATCTTACATGGCGGCAGGCAAAGAGAGAAAGAGCCACATGAAAGAGGAAGCCCCTTATAAAACCATCAGATCTCATGAGACTTATTCACTACTCCAAGAACAATATGGGGAAACTGCCCCATGATTCAGTTATCTCCCTCTGGTTCCCTCCCACAACATGTGGGAATTATGGGAGCCACAATTCAAGATGAGATTTGGGTGGGGAGGCAGCCAAACCATATCAATACTAGACATAACAGATTATTTTACTTCTCATTATTTTTGTGTGCTAATTTTGAGGAGAAACTCCTTTTTGAAATGGATTCATCTCTGATATGTTAATATTTTTCACAGGATATTCTTTGGCAACATCTATTAGTCGCTAACACAGAGCTTCTCTAAAAGCTTTTCACACTGTAATCAGGCTAATGCATTTTCTTGGCAAATCCTGACACAGTAAACCTTTGGGTGCTTAGATATTTCCAAGATAGGAAGGACCTTGATTGGGAGTAAGTGGACTAGGAAAGTGATAAGGGAGCCTCATGTGCATCTTTTCTTGACCACATTTTAAAGCTGAACCACTGGTTGGCTCAACCCCTTCCCATCATCACTTCCTCTGCTTTGCCATTTCTGGTGCTTCACAGCTGGTACCACGGAAGCCTCTTACCTACCAAGCTCATCCTGACCCAGGTTCAAAGCCAGTTGTCATGGAGGCAGGACGTCATAGTCTTGGGTTCCTTACTCTCTGCTTAGCATGAGTTGTTTTCCTAAACCTGGAATTTGAATACACCTCTAGGTTTCTGTTAGACTGGCTGACTCTAAGGCCAGGTTTACGCTCCAGTGACTACTGGGCTCCAGTTCTACTTCCTGTGCCTCATGATGTCTACTCCTGTGTACATCACCTACCTGCTCTGGTTGTCAGCTCTGGTGCCTCTTAACTTGCCTTATTCTTTTCAAGCCTTTTCCCAAGAGCCAGGACCCTGCCTCAGCTTCTGAGCTAGGTCACAAGGGCTCTGTTTTTATCCTGGACAAATGTTATAATGTCACTATTTTCTTTCCCCTGCATTTATAGCTGCTATTTTTACCCACATGCTGAGAGCCCTCCTCCACTCTTCTCTTGGACTTCCTTGATGGACCTTTGTTTCAACAACTGACATTGTTTTTATTGTACCCAGCCCATGCCCCTATGTTGGCTGGGTCTGTCTTCAAGTGGCTGTCGTAACCTGGTTCTGAGACCTATATGCTGATTTTTTTTTTTTTTGTTTTGAGATGAAGTCTTTTTCTGTCGCCCCGGCTGCAGTGCAGTGGTGTGATCTCGGCTCACTGCAACCTCCACCTCCTGGGTTCAAGCGATTCTCCTGCCTCAGCCTCCCGAGTAGCTGGGATTACAGGCACCAGTCACAGTGCCCGGCTTATTTTTGTATTTTTAGTAGAGATGGGGTTTCATCGTATTGGTCAGGCTGGTTTCGAACTCCTGACCTATTCGCTCGCCTCAGCCTCCCAAAGTGCTGGGATTACAGGCATGAGCCACCGTGCCTGGCCTATCTGCTGAATCTTTAATCCCCTTCCTCCCTATCTGCTCTGTACTGCTGTGAAACCCTGTTTTGTCTTATACCAAGTTCTGAGACATAATGAAATGGGCCCACTATTTCTGAATGATTTGTGGATTTTTGTCTTGAGAGTTCAAGGTTCAGGTTTTGAGAGTTCAGGTTCACACAGTGTGATACTGGTTTATTTGCATTCCTTCTGTTTCTGTGTTATCTGTTAAGGACCTTCATAGAGACAGCTTATAGCACATGGTGAAAAAGTGTTTATTGGCTAATGTGTGCATGAATGAATGAATGTGTAACCTGTTGAAGATTGTTCTGATGAAAAAATCCAAAGCTCAGGAAGGATAGCTGCTTGAGGTCATTCATCGTAGATAGTAGAAGAGCTAGTATTCAAAACCAGTTCTATTTGACATCAAAACCCATAGGAAAACACCAAAAGTGACCACTAATTTGTGTAGTAGAAGAAATACCCTTGGGAGGCCAAACTGGGAGGACTACTTGAGGCCAGGAGTTCAAGATCATCCTGGGCAACACAGCCAGACCCTGTATCTACAAAAACTTAAAAAAATTAATCGGGCATGTTGTGCATGCCTGTGGTCTCAGCTACTTGAAAGGCTGAGGTGGGAGGATGGCCTGAGCCATTGAGGCTGCAGTGAGCTATGATGGTGCTACTGCACTCCAGCCTGGGTGACAGAGACCTTATCTCTGGGGGGAAAAAAAGAGAAATACCTAGGACGGGAGTATTTCAACAGGTAAAGAGGAAACACTGATAGGTTTTAACTTTTTTATGTGGCTTCTAGTTTTATTGATTATGTCTTGGAATGTTGACTGTGAGCTATTGTACTGCTGCAGTGTCCGTGACTACATTGGAGAAATGGCAGTTGCTTTGTGTGTAACCCAGTCAATGTGTGATGCTCCTTGATAGCAGTGAGAGTAGAAGGTTCTCTTGAGAGATGCCTGGAAGAAGAAAAGCACCAAATGAAGATTTGAGACTTGAGTCATCATGTTTGTAACATGGGACAAACCTGTACACCAGGCCATAGGTCTGATGTTTTGTGGTCATACACCAGGACAGGCCTGGAACGAAAGTGTTTTTTTTCCCCTAAGAACTAAGGAAGGTATTAGGAAGGTCTTCAGAGGCCCCTACATATGCCCCAGTGCTTGAGATACCTCTATGTAGAGGATTTTAATATTTGTTTCCTTTTTTGGTGCCATGGATTCCTTTGGAAGTCAGAAAAAATGTTTTTGAATGCATCAAATGAAATATATAGGATTACAAAGAAAACCAATTTTATTGAAATCTGGTTATATTACAGTAAGTCTAATAGCCGCTGCGATTTCGAAGTAGAGATGTTTGTAAATGATATGGCGAGGAACCAAAAACAATGTGATGTGATATGGAAATATTTGGGCTTTTGATTGGTGGCAAATTCATAGGCACTGCTAAAAGTACTGTGGCTTGTGCCCTGCATTATGATGGAAAGAAACTTAAGTTAGGGGTTTGTGAAAAAAGAATCTTTTTCTCATCCAGGTTCACAATGCCCTAGGTGAAGAACCCTTTCTCTTTGGGTAGGAATATAAACTGGTTGCAAAGCAGCCACAGCAAATTCAGTCACCCAGGCCTCCCAGAGGTGGCAGAGGGATCTATAAGGCAATTACTATGTGAAAATTGAGTCCAGATTCATCACTTCACCTCTTTATGCATCACTTTCTTCTGTGTCACTGAGTGAGATGTGCTGGCTCCATCCTTACCCTGAAGGTTAAATGTAGTGATCTATGTCAAATAAAATATGTCGCATGCCTTAGAAGCAAAGTCAATATTTAGTAGGTGTAATTTCATCCAGACAGATGTAGGGAAAATTAAATGGGAGAGATTAATTTTCATTATTCATGATTATTTCTTTATCCAGTTTTTGTTATCTTTGATAACCTTCCTAATAAATATTGCCTCATATGATAATTTGTGGGACCATAATTTTTAAAAGATCTGGATTAATCCTATCTCTTTAACAAAATTTGGTTTGTTTTATTACTATCAACAATATAAAATTTTCTTTGTTAGTTATAAGATACTGAAAAAAAAAAAAAAAAAACCAAAGAAAAGAAAAAAATCACCTGTGACTGTTCAACCATTTTTGGGAGCTGCATAAAGAAATGAAAGTGATCCTGTTCTCTGTACTTCTACCCTACAAGAGAAACACAATTAATGGTGTGATTTTTAAAGAATTGTCAACTTTTTGCAGCTTGGGTGTGTGTGTGTGTGTTTGTGTGCATATGTGTGTGTATTTTATTGATCTTTGTAATCATTGTGATAATGCTAATGGTTTCTCTCCAGGGTGCCTTTCTATACCCTTTCTTTGGTAAGATTAGTCTTTTTGGGAGTGGCAGTTCTATTTCATGTGGTCCTTGAGTTGATCACAGAGCACTGCTGTCCCCTGACACTGAGATAAAAAATTAAGACCCAAGTCTGGCTGACTATAGGAATTCATTGGTCAGGAATAGGTATTTGAAGGATATTGTCTTCATTGGTACATTCAGCAATCTTTCAACATCTGCTTCCTTTGCTATGGAGCTTGGAATGCTAATTTTCCCAGATACCTTTGCAGAGGTGTGGCCTTCTGACACTATTTTGCCAATAAAAAGTGAACAGAGGTCTGCTGAGGGTTTTGGAGGAAGTCTTTGCTTTCCTGATACAGATGCTGCTACTTCTTTCTTACCACCCTGTCCCCAGGGATGTGTTAGTTGGAGCAGTAGTGTATTAATCTGTTCTCACACTGCTATAAAGAAATACCTGAGACTGGGTTTTTCTTTTCTATCATATTACTGGGCTGCAGATTTTCAAACTTTTATGCTCTACTTCCTTTTAAACATAAGTTCCAATTTCAGATAATTTTTCTCAAGTTCAAAGGTCCACAGATCTCTAGGGCAGAGGCAAAATGCTGTCAGTCTCTTTGCTAAAGCGTAGCAAGAGTGGCTTTTTCTCCAGTTCCCAAGAAGTTCCTCATATACATCTGAGACCACTTCAGCCTGGACTTCATTGTCCACATGATTATAAGCATTTTGGTCAAAACCATTCAACAAGTCTCTAGGAAGCTCCAAATTTTCCCACATCTTTCTGCCTTCTTCTGAGCCCTCCAAACTTTTCTAACCTCTGCCTTAGTTCAAAATACAATCATCCCTTCCCAACAGTTTGCCAAAGTCTTAATTCATCCCAGCATTAACTAAAAAGACCAAAGTCTCATCTGAGACAAGGCTAGTCCTTTCTGCCTATGAGCCTGTTAAATTAAAAAGCAAATTAGTTACTCCCAAGATACAATGGGGGTATAGGCATTGGGTAAATACTTCTATTCCAAAAGGGATAAATTAGCCCAAAGAAAGGGATTACAGGCCTCATGCAAGTCAATCTCAAAGCTCCAAAATAATCTCTTTTGATTCCACATCTCACATCCAGGGCACACTGATGCAAGGGGTGGGTTCCCAAAGCCATGGGCAGCTTTGCCCCTGTGACTTTGCAGGGTTTAGCACCCAGGGCCGCTCTCACAGGGTGGTGTTGAGTGCCTATGGCTTTTCCAGGCTCAGGGTGCAAGCTGCCACTGGCTCTACCATTCTGGGGTCTATAGCGTGATGGCCTGCTTTTCACAGCTCCATTAGGCAGTGGCCCAGTGGGGACTCTGTGTGGGGACTCCAATCCTACATTTCCCTTCTGTACAGCCCTAGTAGGGGTTATCTAGGAGAGCTCCATCCCTGCAGCAGCAGGCTTCTGCCTAGACATTGAAACTTTTTCATACAGCTTCTGAAATCTGGGCAGAGGCTTCCAAGCCTCAACTCTTGTACTCTGTGTACCTGCAGGCTTAACACCACATGGAAACTGCCAAAGCTTATGGCTTGCAGCCTCTGAAGCAGTGGCCTGAGCTGTACCTGGGGCCCTTTGAGCCACAGCTGGAGCTGAAGTGACTGGGATGCCAGGAATAGTGTCCTGAGGCTGCACAGGGCAGTGGGGCTCTGGTCCTGGCCCAAGAAACCATTCAGTCCTCCTAGACCTCTAGGCCTGTGATGGTAAGGGCTGCCACAAAGGTCTCTGAAGTCCTGGCATGGTGGCTCACACCTGTAATCATAGCACTTTGGGAGGCCAAGATGGGAGGATCACTTGAGGCCAGGAGTTTGAGAGCAGCCTGGTCAAATTAGCGAGATGCTATCTATTACAAGAGAGAAAAAAAAAAAAAGAAAAAAGAAAAGAGAAAAAGGTCTCTGGAATGCCTTTGAGGCCTTCTTCCCATTGTCTTGGCTGTCAGCACTTGCCTTCCTTTTAGTGATGCAAATTTCTGCAGCCTACTTGAAATCCTTCTCTGAAAATTAGCTTTCTTTTTTACCACATGGCCAGGCTGCAAATTTTCCAAACTTTTATGCTTTGCCTCTCTTTTAAATGTAAGTTCCAGTTTCAGGTCATTTATTTGCTCATGCATATGAACATAGGCTGTTATAGGCAGCCGGGTCACATCTTGAATGCTTTGTGTCTTAGAAATTTCTTCTGCAAGATACCTTAAATCATCACTGTCAAGTTCAAAATTCCACAGATCCCTAGAGCAGGGGCACAATGCAGCCAGGCTCTTTGCTAAAGCATAGCGAAAGTGACCTTTACTCCATTTTCCGGTAAGTTCCTCATTTCCATCTGAGACCTCCTCAACCTGGACTTTACTGTCCATATCATTATCAGCATTCTGGTCACAACCATTTAACAAGTCTCTAGGAAGTTCCAAACTTTCCAGTATCTTCTTATCTTCTGAGCCCTCCAAATTGTTCCAACCTATGACCATTACCCAGTTCCAAAACTGCCTCCACATTTTCAGGTATCTTTATAGCAATGCCCCACTCCTCACTACCAATTTTCTGTATTAGTCACTTTTTGTACTGTTATAAAGAAATACCTGAGATTGGGTAATTTATAAATAAAATAGGTTTAATTGGCTCATGGTTCTGCAGGCGGTACAGGAAGTATGGTAGCATCAGTTTCTAGGGAGGCCTCAGGGAGCTTTAACTCATGGCAGAAGGTAAAGCTGGAGCAGTGCCGAGAGAGAGGGGAGAGGTGCTACACACTTTTAAGCAACCAGATCTCATGAGAACTCAGTGTTGTGATGGCAACACCAAGGGGGATGGTGTTAATGAGAAACCATGAGAAACCATCATCATGATCTAATCACCTCCCACCAGGCCTCATCTCCAACACTGAGGATTACAATTTGACATGAGATTTGGGTGGGGATACACATCCAAACAATATCAGTCCCTTATAGTCTATTGAATATTTACAAATATGGGGAAATATGTCATTTAGGGAATTTGGTGTAACAAAATGACCAACTATTTCCAAGAACTAGCAAGACGTTTATATTGGACATAAGCCTTTAACTCTTTCTCAATAAGCCTTTAACCCTTCTCAAGTTCATTGAGAAGATTCTCCTTTTCCTGAATGAGTTACCTTCGTTTCAGTGCTGCTGCCTTTGGTGGTTCCTTTGCTATTTGGAATCTGAGTTGAAGCTCTGGATCTGTTTGGCACTCACAATGCAAATGCTGGGCCCCACCTGCATAGAATTGCTTCTTTACTCTCATATTTGGCTACAGTGCTGCTCAAGGCATGGGATATAGCCTCCTGAAAAGGTTCTGAGGGGTGAGATGGTCAGTTCTAAGTGGACCTTGATTAACAGACACTGGAGACAATAGAGAACTGGGTAAATAAGCCTTCCTCTTTTTTCCCTTTACTGGACTGCTCCAGGATGGTTACTTCTTGTAGCCAATTACAGAGAAGTCCCTGTACCAAGTGAACTCCTGCTGAGTGAGCTGTTGTATCTCTGCAGATTGTTGTGAAGTGGCTGGTGGCTGGTTCCACCTTCCTAGGTGACGCAGCAATGCATTGCTTTATATCTTTCCTTTTGTCTCTTCCCTTTCTTCTCACTGAAGCCTTTTTGGGCTTGCAACTTCCTAATAAAAATTTAGCACTTTAATTCTTACCTCAAATTCTGCTTCCTGAAGGATTCATGCTAAGACATCACTCAATGTATATTTTCCAATGATTTATCCTAACTAGCAGACCTTAAGACTATGGATGATTATAAGATTCAGTCAACTCTGATATTTCCAGAAATGCTTGTTTTAAAAGCAGTTCAAACTAAGGTCCCATTTCTCCGTGGTATTAAGCTGTAGTTATTGAAGTTCACTAAAAAAATTCTTATTGAGAAAAATAAGATAACCTTCTCTTCACATATGATTATCTTTTCTTGATCATACATGTAATATATATTCATTGTAGAAATATCAAAAGATAAATTAAACTAGAGGAAAGATAGTAATTATAATACAGAGACCACAATTGGTTGATTTCTTTTTAGCCATTACCTCTCTTTATATATGCATATGCAAGTATGTATATATATGGATGTGTGTGTGTATATATATACACACACACACATATTTACATACATCTTTTTATAAATATAGGACCAAGCAATCTATTCTGTTTTGAAGCCAGCATTTTACATTCAACATGTTATGGATATATTCCTATCCCATTAGTTCTACATTATTCTTTTGCCTCACTGTATAATATTCCATAATTGTTATAGGATGGCCTAATATTATCTTAAGTAGGCTATTGTGAGAATCAAATATTGAGTAATATATTTAAATGTTGTTAGTAAACTATAAAACATACTAGTATAAATTATAATTTGCTGAACTAGAAAGTTGAAGATATTTTGTTTGTGGTTATGTTTTTCTGTCAAATTTATCACTTTTTTTTTCTTTTCTTTTTTTTTTTTTGAGACAGAGTCTTGCTCTGTGGCCCGGGCTGGAGTGCAGTGGCCGGATCTCAGCTCACTGCAAGCTCCGCCTCCCAGGTTTACACCATTCTCCTGCCTCAGCCTCCCGTGTAGCTGGGACTACAGGCGCCCGCCACCACGCCCAGCTAGTTTTTTTTTTGTATTTTTTAGTAGAGACAGGGTTTCACCATGTTAGCCAGGATGTCCTCGATCTCCTGACCTCGTGATCCGCCCGTCTCGGCCTCCCAAAGTGCTGGGATTATAGGCTTGAGCCACCGCGCCCGGCCTCAAGTTTATCACTTTAGTCTTTGTTTTTTCTGAGTCATCCATTCAGAAGAGGTTAAAATAACAGTAATTGAAATTAGTGAAACTTTTCCTGCTGTAGGGTGTGAGATTTGAATTCTGCTGCTCTGAAGATAATGCATGAAAGGTGTGTGAGTTTAAGTTATTTTGCCTCTTTGGGGGGCTGGTGAAGTTGACTTATAAATGAACTCATTTTGTCTGACTTCTTTATGCATGCTTATCTTTTTACCTTCCTAACAAGAAATGCATGACCACTGCATACTCTTAAGGAGCAAATGTGCAGTGTAATTTCAGACCTGTCAACCCTTTCTGACACTGCCGAATGACTTCTGCTGTGCAAAGAATAATGTCACCTGGAGGGGCTGTAATAATGAGGAATTTTAAAATCAATAATAGATAGAACTTGTCAGTGCCAAGGTTTAAATTGTTAGGTAAATTAGGCACAAGTGCCTAGTGGTCGTTGTTGTTTCTTCATGATTATCAGGATTTCACTTACTGGAAGACCAGAAAGCTAAGCGGTGATTTATGAGTGCCTCCTAAATGATAAATATATATACATACATATATGTGTGTGTGTGTATATATGTATGTGCATGTGTATATATATGTGTGTATATATATATATATATATTTTTAACCTAAGAGTGAATTCCTGGGTTTGGATAGGAATTGGCAGAGTATTGGGTCTTGCATGTTGAAATAATCTTTAGTTAAACAAGTTGTTAAATATTATCATTTTACATTACAGGCTACATAATATAAGACACTGCTTGTCTGGCAGCTTAAGACAAGGTTTCATTTTACTCAAGTATTTGACTATGGTGTTCTTGACAGTTAAGGCATTTTTCAGTTTTGAAGATACTTTGAGGATTTTACTTGAGTCAGAAAACCTCAGTAAAAGGAACAAAGAGTTTTCTTTAGGAGTAAACAGTTCTGAATTTGGCCCAGAAAAATGTGGATGGTTCCTTAGCACAGCATTATTTTTTTTCAGGCAGGGTTAATAATGATTAATGTTTTATTTATAATATTAGCTTGAGAAACTGCAAGGCTGTTGCTTCAGAAACCTGCCCGAGGAATCAGAGAGGATCATTCCCTTTTCTGGGAAAGACACTATTCACTGTCGTACCTGAAGGAGGCTGAGAAACACCTCTAGCGTGCTTCGAGCTGCCCTCGCTTTCCAAGCTGCTGAGGGAATTACCTCATTGCCGCTCACCCTCTCCTCCCTCAGGCTTCATTGGAGAGATAGATGTTAAGCTGCAATTAAATACCTAGAAATGTATTGGTGTTATAATAAAAACATATGTAGTATTCCTCTAATCAACTTGCAATGTGATATTGAAGCAGGGGAAGCATGAAATTGACAAAATTGTTTAAGCATTTTTAACAGTACTGTTTAGAGTTTTGGATTCTATTACTGTCAAAACACAAATTCCCCTCCTGTGGTGCCAATCAGAATGTTTATTTTTCTTATTTATCAATTAAGCACTTTTGTGTTTACCTTATTAGAAGGTATTTTTTTTTTGTGGGGCAGGGAGGGAAGCAGGGTCGTAGCTATTTATGAATATTGGTTATTAAGATGTGCAACTTTGGATCTGCTTTCTCTTAGAAAATAGATTCTAACTAAGATTTGTGGTTACTCTTCGGTGACATTTGATGTGGTTTTCTTTAGCAAAGCTGCCTTTTGTTCAATCCCAGTAGCCTTTGCGAATGATTTCTTTATATTCTTTTTCTTCTATGAGTCTTAGAGAATGGCTTGTCCCTGCTGTGAACTGTCACTCAGCCATTAATTAGCATGTGTCACTAAAGAGGCGGTCCTAGGAGAGGTCGAGAAAGAACTTAAAGTTGGGGATGGTCTGTGCAGACACAATACCAATTCTGTCATCATTGCCTCCTCATATTCAGCCAATGACCCCCCACATTATTTCCAGAGACTTGACCATCCTTCTCTGTTACATTGGCTTTTACATATTTGTTCCCTGGCTACTCTTTGATTGCTCCAAGTGTGGACAGGTAACAACCACACCAAGGACCTCCTCCTTTTCAGAAGACACAAAGGAAAGACATTATTTCTCTTTCCTCTTCAATGGTGTGGACATTCTGCCTACATTTCTTAGTGACATTTTGTTATTGATTGTGGAGATCTGATGTGGGCCCAGGAACATGGTGAAGGGAAGAGAGGATTTCCCATTCTTCAGAGCTGCTTTTCAACTACATAACTGTGCTTTATTTAAAGCATCATGTCAGGTACACAGTAGTTGCTCAGAAATATTTGTTAAATTGTTAAAAGTAATATTTAACTTTTGCAGAGTGCTTACAAAATGCTGGACACTATTTTAAGTGCTTTATATACACTAGCTCATTTAATTTAACTGATGAATGAATGTTAGGAAAGATAACAGAAGAAACTGGCTTTCAGCTGGTCAGACGCTAAACTGGCCAATATTTTATTAAAATTCCTGGACATGTTCAAATTCACTTTTGAGGCTGGTAGAAAATATTTACTATATGTACCCAGCACTGAACAATTTTCACTTTCAATTTCTGCAATCAAGGTAGGCGTTTAAATCTCAGGGATCTGAAGAAACAAATCAATTTCTATCTCTCTTTTCTCAGATTTGATAGAGTGAGTGGATGTTTGGAAGTTGTAATTGTAAATTAAAATTATTAAATCTTAATCGTATTTTCTCATACATGTTTGAAAAATGGATATTATAATTTTATACCACAAGTGCTTGTATAATAAGAAACTCTTAGCAGATTGTTTGTGATCATACAGTTTTCTCCTAAGAGTTCTTTTGCAGGGAGAACATGACTGTTCAGAATATTGTAAGAATAATTCATGCACACTAAGAAGCAACATGCAATGCCTTATCCATCTTTGTTGTAGTCCCCATGCCTTTTGCTTAGGATCTCAATAAATGTTTGCTGAATTCAATAAAGGTAATTTGGAAAATACACAAAAAATCTACATTCTCATCAATAAGCACATCCACTATTAGTGTTTAGAGGAGTTTCATTTCAGATTTTTTTTTCTGAAAGGATAGCAAGCACATCTTCCGTTTATTACAATCTTTGTAACTATTATTTCAACTATATTTTTAAAATTGAAATATCTTTATATCCTTTTTCTTGTTATAACAGGAAAGATATAACAAATTCAAACATTTAGAAATGTATTAAGTACTAAATGAAAATTTTTTATAATTTTACTTCCCGAAGATAACATGTTTAACTGTTTTATTCATCATTTGAAATACCTACTTCTTATTCCATTCAGTTGGTATAACCATAATTTCCTTAGCTTTTTCATTATTATTGGGTATTTAAGATTTTCTTCAAATTTTGCTATTATAAATACTCTAATGAATATCATTGCACATAAAGCATTTCCTATATTTATTTCTCTAAGACAAATTTCTCAAAATGGAATTACTGAGTAAAAGACTATGAATGAATGATAGGCCTTTGATAAATATTTTAAATTACTTTCAAAATGGTTATGCCAATTTATATTTTCAACAGGGGTATATAAAAATATCAGGCTCACAACATT
>NW_016816277.1:0-4582 GCF_001698545.2 Rhinopithecus bieti
TTCTTTATCTGAGAACATTTCCTTTTTCACTTTGGCCTCAATGCCCTCCTGATATCCCATTGCAAATTCCACGAAAATAGTGTTAGCAAACTGCTCAATGAAAGAGTGGTGTAACTTTGTGAGATAAATACACACATCACAATGCAATTTCTCCAAAGGCTTTTCTCTACTTTTTATCTGAGTATATTTCCTTTTTTACCATAGCCCTCAACACACTCACAATATCCCATTTCAGATTAAATGAAAACAATGATAGCAAACTGCTTCATGAAATGAAAGGTGTAACTCTGTGAGATGAATTCAAACATCACAAAGCAGTTTCTCAGAAAGCTTCTTTCCTGTTTTTATCTGATGATATTTCCTATTTAAACACAGGCCTCCATGTGCTCCCATATATCTTTTTGCAGATTTGGTGAAAAGAATGTCAGCAATCATACGAAGGAAAATAATTGTGTAACTCTGCGAGATAAATTCACACATCACAAAGCAGTTTCTCAGAAAGCTTCTTTCTAGTTTTATCTGAAGATATTTCCTTTGTCACCATAGGCTTCAAACTGATCCAAATATCGCTTCTCAGATTCCACAAAAACAGTGCTAGCAAAGTGCTCCTTGAGAGAGTCGTGTAATTCTGTGAGACAAACTCACACATCACAAAGCAGTTTCACAGAAAGCTTCTTTCAGGTTTTTAGCTGAGAACATTTCCTTCTTCACCATTGGCCTCAAAGCCCTCGTGAATATCCCATTTCAGACTCCACAAAATTAGTGTTAACAAACTGCTCAATGAAAAAATGGTGTAACTCTGTGAGATGAATTCACACATCATGAAGCAGTTTCTCCAAAGGCTAATCTCCAGTTTTTATCTGAGGATATTTCCTTTTTCACCATAGCACTGAATGCGCTTGCAATATCCCATTGCAGATTCCATGACAACAGTGTTCATAAACTGCTCCATGAAAAGAAAGGTGTAACTCTGAGAGATGAATTCACATATCACAAAGCAGTTTCCCTGAAAGTTCTCTTGTAGTTTTTGTCTGATTATATTTCCCTTGTCACTGTAGGCTTCAAAGGGATCCAAAATATCACTTTTCAGATGCCATGAAAAGAGTGCTAGCAAACTGCTCCATGAAAGCGTGATGTAACTCTGTGAGATGAAATCACACTTCACAAAGCTGTTTCTCAGAAAGCTTCTTTCAGGTTTTCAGTTGAGGGAGGATATTTCCTTTGTCTCCACAGTCTTCAGAGCGATCCAAAATGCCCCTTCTCAGATTCCACAAATACAGTGCTAGCAAACTGTTCCATAAAAGAGTAGTGTAACTCTGTGAGATGAATTCACGTATCACAAGGTAGTATCTCAGAAAACTTCTTTCAAGTTTTTGTCTGAGGATATTTCCTTTCTCACCACGGGCTTCAATGCAATCCAAAGTATCCCTTCTCAGATTGCACAGAAGCAGTGATAACAAACTGCTCCATGAAAAGAATGGTGTAATCCTGTGAGATAAACTCACACATCACAAAGCAGTTTCTCAGAAAGTTTCTTTCTATTTTTTTCCTGAGGGTATGTCCTTTGTCACTAGAAGCTTGAATGTGCTCTGAAATATCCCATTGCAGATTCCAAGAAAAACTGTTAGCAAACTATTCAATGAAAAGAACAGTGTAACTCTGTGAGATGAATTGATACTTCACAAAGCAGTGTCTCAGAAAGCTTCTTTTTGGTTTTCATCAGATTATATTTACTTTTTCACCATAGGCTTCAATGCCCAAAATATCCTATTGCAGATTCCATGAAAACAGTGTTAGTAAACTGTTGAATGAAAACAACGGTGTAACTCTGTGAGGTGAGTTCACACATCACAAAGCAGTTTCTCAGAAAACTTCTTTCTTGTATTTATTAGAAGATATTTCCTATGTCACCATATGCTTCATAGCAATTCAAAATATTCCTTCTCAGTTTCCCAAAAAGCAGTGCTAGAAAACTGCTTCATGAAAAGAAAGGTGTAACTCTGTGAGATGAAATCACACATCACAAAGTACTTTTCAGAAAGCTTCTTTTAGTTTTCATCTGAGGATATTCCCTTTGTCACCATAGACTTCAATGTGATCCAAATATCACTTCTCAGATTCCCCATAAACAGTGTTACCAACCTGCTCCAAAAAAATAACCAAGAACTCTGTGAGATGAATTAACACATCACAAAGCAGTTTTTCAGAATGATTCTTTCTAGTTTTTATATGAGGATATTGCCTTTGTCACCATTAGCTTCAATGTGCTCTGAAATATCCCTTTGTAGATCCCAAGAAAACAGTGTTAGCAAACTGCTCAATGAGTAGAACAGTGTAATTCTGTGAGATGAATTCTCACATCACAAAGCAGTTTCTCAGAAATCTTCTTTCTAGTTTTTATTGGAGGATATTTCCCTTTTCACTATATGCCTCAATGTGGTCCCAAATATCCCTTTGCCAATTACATGAAAACAGTGTTAATAAGCTGGTCAGTGAAAAGAAAGGTGTAACTCTGTGAGATGAAATCACACATCACAAAGAACTTTCTCAGAAAGCTCCTTTCAAGTTTTCATCTGAGGATATTTCCTTTGTCACGATAGTCCTTAAAGCGATCCAAAATATCTCTTCTCAGATTCCCGAAAAACAGTGCTACCAAACTGACCCATGAAAGGAATCACGTAAATCCCTGAGATGAATTAATATATCATAAACCAGTTTCTCAGAAAACGTCTTTCTCTTTTTTATCTAAGGATATTTCCTTTCTCACCATACAACTCAATACTCTCCCAAATATCCCTTTGCAGATTCCACAAACACAGTGTTAGCTCACTGCGCCATGAAAAGAAATGTGTAACCTTGTAAGGTAAATTCACAAGTAACAAAGAAGTTTCTCAGAAAGCTGTTTTCTAGTTTTTAACTGAGGATAAATCATTAGACACCATAGGCTTCAAGGCAATTCAATATATCTCTCCTCAGATTCCCCAAAAACAGTGCTACCAAACTGCTCCAAGAAAGAATGGTGTAACTCTTTGAGAGGAATTCACACATCACAAGGCAGTTTCTCAGAAAGCTTCTTTCTTGTTTTTGTCTGAGGATATTTCCTTTGTCAGCATAAGCTTCTATGCTCTCTGAAATATCCCCTTGCAGATTCCAAGAAAACAGGATTAGCAAACTGCTCAATGAAAAGGACACTGTTGCTCAGTGAGATGAATTCACACGTCACAAAGTTTCTCAGGAATCATCTTTCTAATTCTTATCTGAGGATATTTCTTTTCTCACAATAGACCTCAATGACTTCCAAGTATCCCTTTGTAGATTCCATGAAAACTGTGTTAACAAACTGCTCCACGAAAAGAAAGGTGTAACTCTATGAGTTGAATTCACACATCACAAAGAACTTTCTCAGAAAGCTTCTTTCTAATTTTTATCTGAAGATATTTCCCTAAACACCATACGCTTCAATGTGATCCAAAATATCCCTTCGCAGATTCCCCAGAAACACTGCCACCAAACTGCTCCATGAAAAGCATCGTGTAAGTCTGTGAGATGAATTCACAAATCACAAAGCAGTTTCTCAGAAAGCTTCTTTCTGGTTTTTGTCTCAGTTTATTTCTTGTCACAATAAACTTCAATGTTCTCTGAAATATCCCATTGCAGATTCCAAGAAAACAGTGTTGGCAAACTGCTGAATGAAAAGAACAGTGTAATTATGTGAGATTACTTCACACATCACAAAGCAGTTTCTCAGAAAGCTTCTTTTTGCTTTTTTCTATGAAGATATTTCCCTTGTCACCATAGGCTTCCATGCACTCCCAAATACCCTATTGTCGATTCCACGAAAAGAGGTTTAAAAAATGGCTACATGAGAAGAAAGGCATATCTCTGTGAGATAATTTCACACATCACAAAGAAGTTTCTCAGAAATCTTTCTACTTTTTATCTGAGGATATTTTCTTCTTCACTTTAGTCTTCAATGTGATCCAAAATTTCCTCTCTCAGATTGCACAAAAATAGTGCTAACAAACTGATCTATGAAAGCATTGTGTAATGCTGTGAAGTGAATTAACACATCACAAAGCGGTATAGCAGAAAGCTTCTTTCTAGTTTTTATATGAGTATATTTCGTTTGTCAGCATAGGCTTCATTGCTCTCCAAAATATCCCATTGCAGATTCCAAGAAAACAGTGTTAGCAACTTGCTCATTGAAAAGAACCATTTAACTCTATCAGATGAATTCACACATAACAAATCAGTTTCACAGAAGGCTTCTTTCTAATTTTAATCTGAGAATATTTCCTTTTTCACCATAGACTTTAATGCATTTCAACATATACCTTTTCAGATTCCCCAAAAACAGTGCTACCAAACAACTCCATAAAAACAGTAGTGTAACTCTGAGAGATAAATTCACACATCACAAAGCTGTTTCTCAGAAAGCTTCTTTCTATCTTTTATCTGAGGTTATGTCCTTTTTCCAATATTTCTCAATGTGCTACGAAATATCCCAAAGCAGCTTTCAAGAAAAAAGTGTTGGCAAACTTCTCAATGAAAAGAATGGTGTAATTCTGTGAGATGAATTCAC
>NW_016816277.1:7721-8989 GCF_001698545.2 Rhinopithecus bieti
ATATTTCCTTTTTCACTGTAGGCCTCATTGCACTCACGAATATCACTTTGCAGATTTCACAAAAATAGTGTTAGCAAACTGCTCCATGAATAGAAAGGTGTAAAGCTTTGAGATGAATTAACATATCACAAAGCAGTTTCTCAGAAATCTTTTTGGCTTTTTTATGAGGATATTTTCTTTGTCATCATAGGCTTCAATGTGCTCCGAAATATCCTATTGCAGATTCCACGAAAACAGTGTTAGCAAACTGTTGAAAGAAAAGAATCATGCAACTCTGTGAGATGAAATCACATATCACAAAGCAGTTTCTCAGAAAGCTTCTTTCCAATTTTTATCTGAGTATATTTACTTTGTCACCATATTCTACAATGCCATCAAAATATCCATTCTCAAATTCCCCAAAAACATTGTTACCAAAATGCTGCATGAAATTGTGGTGTAACTCTGTGAGATAAATTCATACATCACAAAGCTGTTTCTCAGAAAGTTTCTTTCTAGTTTTTATCTGAGGATACTTTCTTTTTCATTGTAGGCCTCAATGCCCTCCCAAATATCCCTTTGCAGATTCCATAAAAACAATGTTAGCTGACTGCTCCATGAAAAGAAAGGTGTAAATGTCCGAGATGAATTCACACATCACAAAGAGCTTTCTCAGAAAGCTTGTTTCTAGTTGCTATTTGTGGATATTTCCTTTGTTACCATAGGCTTCAATACAATCCAAAATATCCCTTCTCAGATTCACCAAAAACAATGCTACCAATCTGATCTATGAAAAGAATAGTGTAACTCAGTGAGGTGAATTAATGCACCTCAAAGAGGTTTCTCAGAAAGCTTCGTTCAGGTTTTGCTCTGAGGATATTTCCTTTGTCACCATAAGTTTCAATGCATTCCGAAATATCCCATTGCAGATTCCAAGAAAACAGTGTTAGCAAATTGCTCAATGAGAAGAACAGTTTAACTCTGTGAGATGTACTCACACATCACAAAGCAATTTCTCAGAAAGAATCTCTTTGGTTTTTATACGAGGATAGTTCCTTTGTCACTGTAGGCTTCAATGTGCTTCCAAATATAATATTGCAGACTCCACAAAAACAGTGCTATCTAACTACTCAATGAAAAGAATGGTGTTACTTGGTGAGATGAACTCACATCTCACAAAGCAGGTTCTCAGAAACTTTCTTTATAGTTTTATATGAGCATATTTCCCTTTTCACTATATGCCTCAATGCACTCCAAAATATCCCTCAGAAGATTCCATGAAAACAGTT
>NW_016816278.1:0-1785 GCF_001698545.2 Rhinopithecus bieti
ATGACTGCAGCCTCTCTTGTGTTTTTACTGTGATCCAGAAATGACTGTATTGATTTTTGAAGTTTTTACGTTAAAAGAAAATCACTGAGACTCCATTTCATGGCTTTGTGAATTCTGGGTTAACTGGTAACAGCGGAGAGAGGCTGTGACTGCTGCAGCTTCTCTGCTAGTTGCTTCTTCCTATGCTGAAGAATTTTTTTAGAGCCGTCTTTTATCTTTACTTAGAACAATGATGTTGTGGTTTGTTTTACTCAGATCAAGTTTTCAGAATCCGACTACTTTGGCAACGTCCTACAAACTCGCAAGTATTTAGCACAGTCTGATTTCTTCTGGCTAAGAAAAGCCGTTCCAAAACAGAGTGAGTATTAAAAAAAAGTTAAATAGATAAATACATTGGTGAGAAGCAGAGTCTCTTTAGATTAAACTTTGTAATTCCCCTCAAGTCAGAGTAGCTGGCTTGCCAGTTAACTTGTTTTAGCAAAATCTGTGTCATGTTTTGCCAACTCTTATTTTTTATATTATGTGATTCAGATCTTAAGTCTAATTACAGGTCCCCATTTCTAGCATTAACACATATCAAGAGAAGGCTTATTAGGATGCAAACATTAAAGTTATTTCTAGATCTAGTTATGAATATATAGAGAGGGAAAATGTCTCTGGATTTTACATTCATGTAGTAACTTTCGAAGATCTTAAAGAATAAATACTTAAAAAAACTAGGATTAGAAACGTCAAATCAAATGTATAGAAGCAACCAGAAAATATTTGTTGAGGTAATGCCTATCAAAGAACTGATAGCTATATTGTTTTATCTAATAGCAGTTATGGTTTATTTGCCTTCCTCTCAGCTGCCTATAGGAGTTTTCCTACAGATAGGAGGGTTTCCTTAGGTACTTTTAGGCCCAGGGCCCACCAGCTATGATTTCTTCCCTTAGCAAAATGTCAGTGATGATGACAATGATGATGGTAGCAGCTAACAATTATTATTTGTTTACATCGTACCAGAAAGTGCTTTACAATTTTAATTCATTTTATCCTCATAGGAATTCTGCATGGTATAAGTACTGTTATCCCCATTTTACAGGAAAATAAAAGGCTTACAACTGAGAAATTCTTCAGCTTAGGTTTGGATCACGTTTTGTTCTGTCTGCTGGTGCTTTTGATTCCTGGGACTGGTTTCTGTTGTGCTAAGGCCCACTTCTCCAATGCTTTTTTTCTCTCTGTTCTCCAGATTGGATGATGTCTATTGATCTGTTTTCAACTCCAGAATTTCTTTTTTAATTTAATTGTATTATTATTTTAAACTTAGTTTTATTTCAATAGGTTTTGGGGTATTGCGGGATCTGGCCAGCAGCCCACAATGCAATGGGGCTCTCTCTTTGTTTGAGGCGGGATCAGCAGGTCGAGAAATAATAGACACACACAAGATAGTGAAAGCTGGGTCCAGGGGGGGTCACTGCCTTCTGGTCCCACGGTGCCAACAATGCACTAGCTATGCCAGCATTTATTATTAAGTTTAGTGAGTGCGGGGGTAGGTTGGTGAGGGATTTAGGGTCATTTGATTATGAGGTGAGATGGTCACATGGGGATGAAGTAAGTCTTTAACATAACATCTGTATGCAGAAGTACAGTATACAGAGATAAGAATTTACAGTATAGTGTGTGCATCAGTAATTTCTAACAGAGCCTTAAAACAGAAACACAGTCTTTCCATAACCTATGATTAGCAAGATATTAATCAGCAGTAACAGTTGCAGCAAAAGCTGGTTACAAACAATTCATAGA
>NW_016816278.1:5193-15550 GCF_001698545.2 Rhinopithecus bieti
CATTCACATGGAATAGCTTTACTTTTTTGTGTCCTCTTCAATTTCTTGCATCGATGTGTTTATAGTTTTCACTGTAGAGACCTTTCACTTCTTTGGCTAAGTTTATTCCTAGGTATTTTATTTCATTTGCAGCTATTGTAAATGAGATTATTTTCTTGACTTCTTTTACAGATTGCTTTCTCTTAGAAAATAGAAATCCTACTGATATTTGTATGTTGATTTTGTATCCTGCAACTTTACTCAATTTGTTTATCATTTTAATAGTTTTTTGGTGGAGTCTTTAGATTTTTCCAAATATAAGATCATATTGTCTACAAACAGGAGTAATTTGACTTCTTTCTTTCTTTTCTTTTCTTTTTTTTTTTTTTGAGACAGAGTCTCGCTCTCTCGCCCAGACTGGAGTGCAGTGGCGCATGGTCTCTGATCACTGCAAGCTCCGCCTCCCAGGTTCACGCCATTCTCCTGCCTCAGCCTCCCCAGTAGCTGGGACTACAAGCGCCTGCCACCATGCCCAGCTAATTTTTTGTATTTTTTTGTATTTTTTTTTTCAGTAGAGACGGGGTTTTACCGTGTTAGCCAGGATGGTCTCGATCTCCTGACCTCGTGATCCACCCGCCTCGGCCTCCCAAAGTGCTGGGATTACAGGCGTGAGCCACTGTGCCCGGCCAACTTCTTTCTTTCTAATTTGGATGCCCCTTATTTCTTTCTGTTGTCTGATTACTCTAGCTAGGACTTCTAGTACTATGTTGAATAATAGTGGTAAAAGTGGGCATCCTTGTCTTGTCTAGATCTTAGAGGAAAGGCTTTCAGTTTTCCCTATTCAGTGTGATACTAGCTGTGGCTCTGTCATATATGGCTATTACTGTGTTGAGGTATATTCCTTCCATACCCAGTTTTTTCAGGGTTTTATCCTGAAACGATGTTGGATTTTATTAAATGCTTCTTTAGCATCAATTTACATGATCATATGCCCTGTGTTTCTTCCCACTGTGATAGGACAGCACTGAGTTCCAGTGCAAAGTCCCACGATCACTGTACTCTCCTTCCCCAAGCACACAGATTTTCTCTCTGTGCCCATGTTGCTGCCGCCGGGGAGTGAGGGAAGGGTGGTGTAGGCAGTTCAAGACTGGCTTTCCTACCCTCTTCAGTGCCTCTTTCTTTGATGTGATGTTAAAACCAGGTATTGTGATTGTTCACCTGGATTTTGGTTCTTATGAAGATGCTTTGTGTGTGTGTGTGTGTGTGTGTGTGTGTGCGCGCGAGCGTGTGTTTGTGTGGCTAGTTGTTCAGTTTGGCGTTCCTGCAGGGAGGACACTTGCTGGAGGTTTCTCTTCAACCTTCTTGCTCTACTTCATCCTCTATGTTGGCCAATTTTATCTGACAAAGCTGTGGCTTTTCACTCCCACCCCAGTTGAGTCTACCCACTGGGGCAGCAAAGCTGCTGATTTCCCAGCCAGCCTTTTCTGACAAATCTAAGGTCTCAATGAGCTAGGAGGGACAGGAGTAGTTTCAGGCAAAAGGCCATAGTGCCTGCTCTACTTAATGCCAAGCTCTAGCAGTTTTAAATATTAAATTTTGTTTAATTTATTGCTCCTCCTTGATCAATTCCCAGATTCCTAAAATGGCTGTTTGTTGACAGTGTTGTCCAGTTTTATACTTGGTTTTGTAGAAATGATTTGTCAACCTTCTCATGCCATTATAACTGCAAGCCTGGCTTCCATGGGTTACAATTTTTTTTCGTGGTCCACTTTTAACCTTGGCTAATATTCTGATTTCTCGATCTTTGACTGGTTCTTTTATGCTCCCTAGTCTCTTGCCACTCTTCCTTTCAAGTCCCTGTTCTGTCCTGGCTTCTAGAAACTCTGAGCCCCGTGCTTTCCCTTGGCTTAAGTGATGATTACCACTTCTCCCTCTTATGTTTCCATCCGGCCATCCCTGATCTCTGTCTTTCAAACCTTCCTATAATACGCACCTGTAGAATTCACTGGCGGTTACTGACTTTAAGAGGTAGGCCTAAAGCTGAATCTCTCCCCTACCTATCCCTGACTCCAGTCAAAAGGACAAAGGAAAAAAGCAGAAGGCTTTAGAACTGCTTTGAAAATGATAGACAATGGTTTAAAGCCATTTGCTCCACCGTCTTTGGTTCTTTCCTGTCATCACATTATTTCTCAGTCCACCTATCCTGTTTCATTCCCAATCTAAATTATTCAGTAGTTTTAGATTTAGACTTCTTAAATCCAATACTCAAATCTGATGACTTCGGCAAATGATTTCCAGTATCCCTATGACCATCTACATGTAATACGGTAGTCACAGATCTGTATAATCTTGCCCTTTAATATTTGCTTCAGATCAGTTCCAACTCTTTTTTTAAAAAAAAAATCTGTGGAAAATTGAAGGGTTTCACCAATTTTTTGGTGAATTTTCAGGGGCTCCTGCATATTGGCAATACAGCCAGTCTAATTCTTTGATTTCAAAATGTCATTATTCGTTTAGGTGTGTAGAAAGGCCTGGATTAGTAATTGAAAAACTCCTAAATGTATTATCTTTAACATCATCCTGGGATACTAATGAACTGTCAGATTCTAATGGTCTTAACTATTTCTAATATTTTATTCATGCCTTAGAAATATACTGCTTTGTCGCTTAGGCAAACTGAGATTTGTGTGGTTTTCTTTTCTGTCATTGAAAAACAAATAGCTCTTTCACAAGGGTGTTAAATTGGTTAACTTTTGGGAAAAGTTCTCCAGAAATGAAAATCAGTGCAATGCTTACAATTCTTGTTTCCTCAGTCTATATGTCTATTTCAGGGAAATAACATTTAGAAATTTAAGGTCTTCTTTGCATAGTAAAGGGATATGAGTAAATTCCTTTTCTTTTTTTAAAGGAAACATCTGGCTGGTCCTTTTCAGGCATTGTAGAGAATTTTAGCCTCATGATACTCATTGGCTTGAATTGACATCTTTCGGTTCTGAAAATTCATGAGTTAATCAAGTGGGGATGATTCTGGAGTAGCTCTACTACACTAGTTTACTTTGAACAGCACATCACGATTATATTTTCACAAAGCCCTGAAATAACATTTTGCTTCTTTGTGGGTGTAAGAGATAAAGACCCTTTATCTTTCATTCTCATGGAATCCATTTTAGCTGCACTAATGTGCATTAAGAAGTTTCTAAGGCAATCGGAAATGTCAGCAAGAATGAAATTAATTGGGTGGCCATCCCTGAAGGTACATATTTAGGGGTTGGTTCACAGAATTGTCACTTCATCAGCTTGCTTAAAAATAGAGGATTTACTTACTGCTCGGCTTGAGTTGAAAGTAATTTCTTTCCCTCAGGATCACCTTCTTTGACAGAAATTATTTTAAGTCAGTCTCACTATTAACTCACTCTCATTCTACTGTGACCAAACATGTCTGAATTCTCTATCTTTTGAAAAAAATGTAAAGATATATTAAATGTCTTTATAAATTATGTTCCTGCCCAGAACTTTTGTTTGCAAAAGCATTATCTATGACATGGAATGGGAGTGATATAATCTGCAGGATATTAATAAGAAAGCAATAAATACACTATGGCTTTTCCATTCCATATTCCCTAGACTATCTGTAAGAGTTGATAAGAAAAATGTAAAACTTTAGCCTGATGTATATCTATTTTATATGGTCCAAAGAAATAGGGGTACCAATGTCTTTTTTTTCAGATTCTTGTATTTTGGTATTATATTCCTTTTATGTATCACATTCTCCAGTATAATTTCGTCCCCATTATTTTGGGATTTGAAATTTCTATGAGACCTCTCCCTACCTTATCCACCAAATCCTTTCTCAAACACACACTGCAGAAGCACCCTAAAGACATAGTAAGAAGAATTTGAAGCACTTGAATGATATTCTGTGTTTATTCAAGTGGATGTATACATAGCAATAAATTCATTTTAATGGATTTGTGATCTTCTGTTCAGCACATACCATTTGGACAGCAATGTGTTGTCCAGTTGGAAGCTACTCTGTTCTCAGAAGGCTTTATCCAGTCCTCATACATTGCCCCTACATCTAGAGCCAGCAGAATGTCAAATCCTTCTCACCCCAGACTATCCCTGCCTTCCTGCTCTGCACTGGCTCCTCCGACTTCCTCCTCTGTTGCATCTTTCTGATTCCAGCCAAACAAGGTTGTCTGCTTTAAGGGCTTGTGATTAGATTGAGCCTACCTGAATAATCCAGGATAATCTCTCTGTTTTAAGGTCCTTAAGCTTAATTACACCTGTAAAGTCCTTCTTACTATGTGATGTAACATGTTCATAGGATCCAGGGATTAGGACTTGGCCATAATTTTACCTACTACAGGTAGCCAAGTTAGGTCAATAAAGGTGCTTTCCCATTCACTGTTTCCTCAGGAAAGTAGGCCAACCAGCAGTCAAAGCCCATAAGCAACTTAAAATCTTGTTGGGAGATAAGCTGTGCAAACTCAGATGCCTTCAGGGGCCAGCCAGTTAACAAATGGTTGACCTACATGGGTGTAAACAACAGGGAGTGGTGGGGACTGTGGAAAACTAGTAACTACACACACCACTTAAATAAATTCCAGTTCAATCGTTTGTTAAGCCATTGTGTTCGGCAAGCAAAACAGTTTTCTGGGAAGATTCAGCCCATTGGGTTGGACTTAGTCTGTGGATAGCCAACTTTTCAGCACTCCATTTATCTATTGCTGTGTGACAAACCTCCCCCAAATTTCGAGTATTGAAACAGCAGTAATTATTTTTCTCTCTCATGGTTCTGGGGATCACTAGGCTCAGCTGCATGGTTCTTGTTTGTGGGGTTTTTTTGTTTGTTTTTGTTTTTTGTTTGTTTGTTTTTCACAGAGTCTCGCTGTGTCACCCAGGCTGGAGTACATTGGCGTGATCTCAGTTCACTGCAACCTCCGTCTCCCAGATTCAAGTGATTCTCCTGCCTCAGCCTCCTGAGTAGCTGAGATTACAGGTGCCCGCCACCAAGCTCAGCTAATTTTTGTAGTTTTAGTACAGACAGCATTTCACCATGTTGGCCAGGCTGGTTTCAAACTCCTGACTTCAGGTGATCTGCCCATCTCAGCCTCCCAAAGCACTGGGATTACAGGTGTGAGCCACTGCACCTGGCCATTTGTGGTCTTTCATGTAGTTCCAGTCAGATAGTGGCTGGGGCTGGTGTCATATGGAAGGCTACCTCTCTCACATGGCTAACGGTTGATGCTGACTGTTGATTAGAACATCTACATATGGCCTCTTCATGTATGTTGGGTGTTCTTACAGCATGTTGATTGATATAGAAACTTCAAAGAGCAGCTTTTCTGAGAAAGAGGGAGGGTGGGAGGGTGGGAGGGTATGCTTGTATGCATCAGGGGGAGGTTGTATCACCTTTAGTTACCTAGCCTTGGAAGTCACACTGTCATTTCTGCTGCATATTATTCTTTAGAAGTGAGTCAGTAAGGCTAACCCATAATCAAGGGGAGAGGAATTTGGATTCCATCTCTTAATGGGAGGAGTGTAAAAAAGTTCACAAACACATATTAAAACTAGCACATGTAGCCTTACATTAGAGAATAGTAAAACTAAATATATAATAAACTTGGATGTAATACGGGAGATATACAAAATGCTTAACAGCTGGTTTGGCATGGGCCCTGAGCAAATAGAAGAAATAACAGCATCAACAACTGGTAGGATCTACTGGTGCAGCTGCTTAATATCAGCTCTGGGTATTATCAAGGCTCCAAACGTGCCCTAGAGTCAATAAGAGCCCTGGGAGCTCAGGAATGGTAAGATCATGTGTCTGAAATAAGATGTTTTCATTATTCTTGTTGAAGCTTCAGAAGCTGCATTAAGTTCTAGTTTCAGAGATTGGTTGTTTGGTTTGCTTTGTCTACCTTTGTCTACCAGCAGTTAGGAACATTTTCCCTGCATAGCCCTTACCTGAATGTTTTAAAAGTTTGTTATTTTAAAGAGAGGAGAGTTGGGAAGAACAAAAAGAGAAGGGACAAGCTCTAGGAATACACATTATCTTTTGTATATATTATGATTCAGTCCAATGTTATTTAGAAGCCAAGGCACCCACCTGGATTTTCCCCTCTTGACTTAGAAATGTTGGGTTCTTAGGATAGTGTATTAGTTTCCTATTGCTACTGTAACAAACTCCTAAAACCTTAGCAGCTTAAAACAACACAGATTTATTATCTCACAGTTCTCTAGGTCAGAAGTCTGGGGCAGCTTGGTTGTTTCTCTGCTTTGGATTTTATAAGGCTGAAATGAAGAGTGTCAGCCTGCTGGGCTTTTATGGGGAGGCTCTGGGAAGAATCCCCTTCCAAGGGGATTTAGGTTGTTGGCAGAATCCAGTTTTTTCTGGTTGTAGGGGTAAGGTCTTTACTTCCTTGCTGACTATTGCCTGGAAGCTACTCTTTGTTCTCAGAAGGCTTTATCCAGTCCTCATACATTGCCCCTACATCTTAGAGCCAGCAGAGTGTCAAATCCTTCTCACCCCGGACTATCCCTGCCTTCCTGCTCTGCAGTGGCTCCTCTGACTTCCTCCTCTGTTGCATCTCTCTGATTCCAGCCAAACAAGGTTAGACAACCTTGTTTGGGCTTGTGATTCTTTAAGGGCTTGTGATTACATTGAGCCTACCTGAATAATCCAGGATAATCTCTCTGTTTTAAGGTCCTTAAGCTTAATTACACCTGTAAAGTCCTTCTTACTATGTGATGTAACATGTTCATGGGATCCAGGGATTAGGACTTGGCCATAATTTTACCTACTACAGGTAGCCAAGTTAGGTCAATAGAGGTGCTTTCCCATTCACTGTTTCCTCAGGAAAGTAGGCCAACCAGCAAGTTTATGTTAAACACTAGGGCTTAATTGAAATACCCTAAATTTGAAGGAAAAGAATATGCATTTTATGGAAATATGTCTAGGTTTCGGTTTTGAAAAGAGAGGAGGCACTCTTTCTTGATTTCCAGTAATGTCTACAGTATAATATAATGCTTAGGAGAACTGGTTTGAAGTCAGACAGACCAGGCCTTGTGCAAGTACATAATGCTCCTAAGTCTCATTATCCTCATCTGTGAAATGGGCTAATAATTCCTATGTTGCCGTGGGGAAAAACTGATGAATAGAAGGTGCTTAGGACATAGTAAGTGCTCAGTGAATGTTAGCTAATAATAAGGACAATGAAAACAGAATGACATATTCTTAGACTTCTTTACAGTTGGGGAGAAGGTATGAGTTTATCAACTAGTGTCAACAATTGGATTTCGCATTAGTTTCATATTAATCTGACATAAATTAATTTGTTAGTCTGACATAATTATTTTATTAGAGATAAATGAGTAAAACAATTGTTCTAGAAAGGGATTTATACACATATTTTTTTCTTTCTTTCCTTTTTTATTTTTTTAGAGACTCGAACTTCTGGGCTCAGGCAGTCCTCCTGCCTCAGCCTCCCAAGTAGCTGAAACTATATTTGCATACCATTGCTGGGCTTATGAGTTTATTTTTAGCAATTTAGCTTAAGATGAATTGCTTGGTTTTAATCATAACAAGCAGTCACTGAAACTTACAACCATCTAAGTCAGGGGTTGGCCACTATGCCTGCGGGCTAAATCTCACCTGCTGCCTGTTTTTGTATGGCCCGTGAGCTAAGAATAATTTTAGAGATAAATTTTGCAGTTGGTTTGATGATGGGGAAGCCCTAACTTCATTTGGTTTTTTGTTTTGTTTTTTAATTAAAATAATTTTTGTTGGTATGTAGTAATTGTAAATATTTATGGGGTACATGAGATATTTTGATACAGGCCTGCAATGCATAATCACATCATGGAAAATGGGAGTACCTATCCCCTCAAGCATTTATCCTTTGTGTTACAAACATCCACTTATATTATTTTCCTTATTTTAAAATGTACAATTATTATTGACTATAGTCACCCTGTTGTGCTATCAAATACTAGATCTTATTCATTCTTTCTAACTATATATTTTTTGTACCCATTACTCATCCCCACTTCTCCCCCATTCCCCTACCGCCCTTCCCAGCCTCTGGTAACCATGCTTCTACTCTCTATCTCCATGATTTCAATTGTTTTAGTTTTTAGATCCCACAAATACGTGAGAACATGCAATGTTTGTCTTTCTGTGCCTGGCTTATTTCACTTAACATAATGACCTCCAGTTCCATCCATGTGTTGCAAATGACAGGCTCTCATTCTTTTTTCTGGCTGAATAGTACTCCATTGTGTATATGTACCATATTTTCTTTATCCATTCATCTGTTGGTGGACACTTGGGTTGCTTCCAAATCTTGGCTATTGTGAACGGTGCTGCAACAAACATGGGAGTACAGATATCTCATCAATTCTTTTCTTTCCTTTGGATATGTACCCAGCAGTAGGGCTGTTGGATCATATGGTAGCTCTATTTTTAGTTTTTTGAGGAACCTGCAAATTGGATAAGCATAACTTAGAACCCCAATTAAGCAAAATGTTATCTCACCCCAAAATAATTCCATTATTTTCATTAATAGGCCTGTATTAGAAATAATTGTACTCAGCTGGGCATGGTGGCTCACGCCTATAATTCCAGCACTTTGGGAGGCTGAAGTGGGCGGATCACTTGAGGTCTGGAATTTGAGACCAGCCTGACCAACATGCTGAAATCCTGTCTCTGAAAGAAAAAAAAGAAATAATTGTACTTGATTACTATTATTATTTTTTGAATTTCATCAATAAAATTTGTGGACAATTTGCTCTTAAGTACCTACGTAATATCCTTGATTTTGCCTCTTTGCCTGTAAAGCCTAAAATATTTACGATCTCACTCTTTACAGAAAAAAATTTGCTGACTGCTGATCCAAGTAACCTATTGTGCACTTAAGATTTGGGTGTAGACTCCTCTTAGATAGAAGGGATCCTTAAGATGTCCTAATGCAATGCCTTAATTTTATAGCTAAAACGAAACTCCAGGAAGGTAGGTGACTCTTCCCACACAATTCAGCTAGTTAGTGATAGAGGCAGTACACTTTCCACTGGAGCAGGCAGACCCTCTGGGTAGCATAGTTGGACTTTATTCATCTTTCTTTAAATGGACCTCTGTGTTGTCACCAATCCAGAACTTTTTAAAGGACAGGCCAGCGGTGATGCAGCATAGAAACACAGTTGTCCATTCAACCCATTGATAGGGCCTGGCAAATATATACTTGCTGTGTTTCCATTTCAGGGAGAGCCCTTTAGAGTCTAGAATTTCTCATTAAAACCTTTTCAAAAGCACTGGTATGCTGACTTTTTTTTTTTCTGTTAAGTTAGTAACAATAAATAACTGTGCATGTTAATATGTTTTCATTGAGCCATGTTCAATTTAGGATGAGATTGTTCATTGAGCAGTACAGTCACCCTAAACTGAGGGAATAATTTCCCCTCATGTCCAACATCCCCATTGTTCCGTGGTTATCTGCTAATAAACCCAGCCATGCTGTGTCTGTCTTTGCTTCTCTCCTGCCTGTATAATGATGATTACTCTCTGGCATTTGTTTCTTTTTCTACAGGTGGTTTACAAATCCAACGACCGTCAATGCCTTCTACAGTGCATCCACCAACCAGATCCGTGAGTACTGGTTCCTTGTCTCCTTGGTAATCTGGCATAAAATGGAAGGAACTTTTCCATGACTGATGGAGGGTAAGGCATTCCTTATTTCCCCCAAAAGTGGCAGGGTATGCTGGTGAAGGAAGGTTGTTTTCCTACCTATATGCCAAATTTTCCTCACTCTCTTCACCTTACTAGTTTTTTTTTTAAAGCTTTATGTCACCATTGATGGGAAAAAAATCAACTACAGTAAACCAAATTAAACCATAATGAAGTTTGCCATGAAAAGGAGCAAGTTTCCACTTTCCTCTCATAATGGCCTTACTGATTTTGTTCATACCATTTTGTTCGTTCCTAGGATTGGTGGGGAAAACAGCAGGTAACTGAGCAGATTGTAGAACCTGAGAGGACCATCTGTATGTAAGAAAGAAGCTTGGAAATATTCTTATTAACGCTAGGAAGTTATCTCTTGAGGTTTTCTACTTACATGTATCAGGTATATGTAATTAAAAATACCATGATAAATTTTAAAAATTATTATTTTTATTATTTTTTCAAGACAGAGTCTCCCTCTGTCACCTAGGCTGGAGTTTAGTGGTGTGATCTTGGCTCACTGCAACCTCTGCCTCCCAGGTTCAAGTTATTCTTGTGCCTCAGCCTTCTGAGTAGCTGGGAGTACAGGTGTGCACCACCATGCCCAACTAAATTTTTTTTATTTGTATTTTTAGTAGAGATGGGGTTTTGCCATGTTCA
>NW_016816278.1:17753-39777 GCF_001698545.2 Rhinopithecus bieti
ATATATTATTAATTATAATCACATTTACAATATTCTATTGGGAAATAGAAATCGTTTAGATTATTCACTTAAAAACGTTTTATTGTCTAATATTTGGTACATGTAAGTTATAAAGAATATATGAAAACATGACAAAATTAATATGTGCCTATGATGCCCTCACGCAATCAGGAACCATCCCTCCCACTAACCACAGAGGTAACAGTCTTCTGATTTGAGGGTTTATCATTTTTTTGTTGTTTTTTAAAATAAAACTTATATAGGTATCCCTAAACAATGTTGTTTATTTTACTTGTTTCTTAGTATAGTAAAATGGTACCTTACTGTATGCAATCTTAAACAACTGTGTTTTTTTAGTCAATATGTTTTTAGGATTTGTCTGTGTAGCATGTGATAGTAGGCTGTTTTCATGTTCACTGCTGTATAATATTTCATGACTGTACCCCCAAATTGTTTATTCTTCTATTGTCCAGCCTATGTGTCCCCACACCCAGGTTTTTGCTTATGAACAGTGCTGCTCTGCATATTCTTGTGACTGTCTCTTGAAACAAGTGTCTGAGAGTATACACCCAGGAATGGAATTGTTGGCTGACAGGAAGAAGTTATCTACCAGATAACATCAAATGTTTTCCAAAGCTGGTGTTCCAAAATACAGAAGTGTTTCTGTTGTTCCTCATTTTCATCAACTCTTGGCATTGGTAGACTTAATTTTCACCAGTCTAGCGAGTGTAAGAGATCAGCTCTTATGCAAGAAAAGCCAATGTTTCCACATCCACTTTAAAATGTCACTGAAGGCTTACTACTCCTTAGGGTACTTAAGTGTGTCTAACAATAGTTCCATCAGGGTTCGCCCCTGCTCAGCCTTTTTCTTGCCTGCGAAGGGCTAGTCCTATCAGAAGTTTACTGAGGAAGAAGCCATTTCAGGGTAAACCAATGGTTTCATGAAAGCTCATGGACACAGGGGTTTTTAACATGAACAATTTGAAACAGTATTGTAATTAAGAGATTCAAGCTGTTTCTGTTTTCCTAATGACCAGTGCTTGCTCTCCTTGTAAATTACATTCCCAGGCAAGATGACAAGGAATCTTTTGGGGGAGTTTTTTTTTTCCCCCTCTCTCCTTTCTGATTTTCCGGACTACAAATGAAGACAGGTGGAGTTTCTTCTTACACATTTCCCCACTGGGTTTCCTGGGACTTCCCCCACCCTACAACTGCCTTCTTTTCGCTTCACTGAAGAAGTGAAAACTTGAGGTGATTCTCTAAAATGAACATCTTTATTGATTAGGGGCTGATTCTGACAGCATGTGGCCATCTGTTTAATTGGGTTTTACATCTAAGATGTAACTATACTTAGTAACGTGATTTATGACAATTTCATTCAGTTCCCATTATCACTTTCTGATTTATGCCACTTAAATCTGCTTCTGCATGCAATAGAGACTTGAGTAGAAAATAGAAAAACCTGTATTTTTTTTTCTTTTCTTCAAATCCATGCCTTTGTGTGGAACCCTATGATTTGTGGCCATCTTTCAATGTTGGATTTTTACAGGGTGGTTACAACTTCTTATTTTTCTTCCCTTGTCAAGCTGGGTAGCAACGTCTCTAGACATGGAGCATAGTGTGAAATTATAATGATTTAAATCTGCTGTATGAGGAGTTATACTCAGTAGCTGTCATCAAATTTAATTATATTTGAATAAAGTGGTTAAAGAGGAAAACAAAGATCTGAGATGATTGGTGCTTAACCCTAACTTTGTGATAACTGTGACACTGATCTCGCTGCTTTTCAGAGGGGCAAGGTAAGAACATGAATGGGAGATCTAGTTTGTATGGCCTTAGTCGAGGTTTTTATCCTTCCAGACCCCTATTGTCCTGTCTGCCACATGTTGAGGCTATCTAGCCCATAGGGTTTAGGGGAGGATTTAATGAGATGAATTTGTAAAGTGCCAGCACATTGCCAAGCTCAGGGCTTGCATATCTAAACCTGGCATGCCAGGAATCCCTGCGATAACCATTGTGTCACAGGACAAACAGCAAAATATAAAGATTGGCAGGGGGGATTATTTCATACTTTTGCCCTCAAGAGATCTTAGGCCGGGCATGGTGGCTCATGCCTGTAATCCCAACACTTTGGGAGGCTGATGCAGGTGGATCACCTGAGGTTGGGGGTTCGAGACCAGCCTGGCCAACATGATGAAACCTCATCTCTATTAAAATATAAAAATTAGCCAGGCTCGGGAGGCTGAGGCAGGAGAATCACTTGAACCTAAAAGGCAGAGGTTGCAGTGAGCTGAGATTGCACCACTGCACTCCACCCTGGGCGACAGAGTAAGNCTCATGCCTGTAATCCCAACACTTTGGGAGGCTGATGCAGGTGGATCACCTGAGGTTGGGGTTCGAGACCAGCCTGGCCAACATGATGAAACCTCATCTCTATTAAAATATAAAATTAGCCAGGCTCGGGAGGCTGAGGCAGGAGAATCACTTGAACCTAAAAGGCAGAGGTTGCAGTGAGCTGAGATTGCACCACTGCACTCCACCCTGGGCGACAGAGTAAGACTCTGTCTCAAAAAAAAAAAAAGATATATATTCAAACAACATTTTTGAATATTAATAAGGCACAACCAGTTTGGAAAAGTGTTTGACAGTTTGTTGATATCTCCTATTACCCAGAAATTCCACTCCCAATAAAATAAGCAGATCTGTATGCCTACCAAAAGACATGTACAGGAGTGATCAGAGCAGCTTTATTCATAACAGCAAAAACCTGGAAAAAACCTAATGTCCATCAACAGAAGAGGTAAATAAGTTGTGGTATATTCTTATAATTGAATCTTATACAGCCACGAAAAAATGAACTATTCCACATTATAATATGTATGCATGCCACTGACTAAATGCTGAGTAAAAGAAGCCAGGTATAAGACTAAATACTGTTCTGTTTCATGTGTATAAAGTTCAGGCACAGGCAGATAAATCTATATGATAGAAGTAAAATAATGACTACCTTTGTTGGGGGTATTGACTGAGAGGAGGTGTGTGACACATTCTTTATCTTGATCTCAGAGGTGGTTACACAGGTGATACAAGAGTAAAAATTCACTCTGTTCTATCATTAAGATTTGTGTCTGGCTGGGTATGGTGGCTCATGCTTGTAATCCCAGCACTTTGGGAGGCCAAGGTGGGAGGATTGCTTTAACCCAGGAGTTTGAGACTAGCCTGGGCAATATAGCAAGACCCTGTGTCTACAAAAAAATAACAAAAATTAGCTGGGTATGGTGGCATGCGCTTGTAGTCCCAGCTACTCTGGAGGCTAAGGTGGGAGGATTGCTTGAGCCTAGGGGTTTGAGACTGCAGTGAGCTATGATTATGGCACTGTACTCCAGCCTGGGTGACAGAGCAAGATCCTGTCTTTAACAACAACAAAACTTTATGCTTTTACTGGATGTTAAGAGACACCGCAAAATAAATGGGAACACTGCTCCTTTTCTCCATAAAAATGTTTGGAACAGCATATAGTATGCATGGACATCTTGAGCTAATAATAGGTTGCCTCAGGCTAAGTCTCTAGAGGTATAGACCAGGGATTGGCAAACTTTTTCTGTAAATTTCCAGATAGTAATATTTTTGGCTTTGCAAGCCATACTGTCTTTGTTGTAATTTCTCAACTCTGCCATGGCAGCCATAGACAATTCATAAACCAGTGAGCCTGGCTGTGTTCCAGTAAAACTTTATTTACAAAACAGGTGGCAAGGCTGCAGTTTGCCAGCCCCTAGAGTAGCATGCTTTGAGAGAATGGGCTCCAGTGTGCCATTGAGGAGTGTCCTGACTCAGCTTCCATGGTTCTTTGGATCTATTCAGGTAGTGGTAGTGGTGGGAAGAGTGAACAGCTCATATTTGGTTTTCATTTCTACTAACATGGATTGATCTTTAGAAGAAAATTCATTGTAAGTATTCAATATCAATGAATATTTGAAAAGCACCTCATTTAAGTATTTAGTTTGTATTTTCGTACATCTCAAATCAAGTTAAAGAAGTATTTTAAACAGATAAGATCTTGGCTTGAAAACAAGCATGGCCTAAGGGCTAAAACCAATGATTTTATTATCTTTGCTGTTATACACAAGGGATTTTTTTTCCTCAGTTTAATCACAGATATTCTGCTAAAGAAGATAAGCCTTTGTCCAGAGGCTGGGCTTATGCTGGCATTGAATTATGGAATTAATCTGGAAATCAAACATAGATTTGTTTTGCTGTTAAGGAAATGTTTCAAACTGGGGGAATTTCTCATACTTCATTGGCTCTACCTGAAACCATAAAGTAAAAGCTAAGTTAGCAAATACTCACCTGTGGCTTCTGTTGGAATGTAATGAAATTAAATCTTTGAATCCACTTGATGTTCCATTTGGGGACATGGGAAAATAAGGCTAATATACAGAATTTGAGAGTAATCTTCCATTGTTTTTAGAGCTAGAAAGAAACTTAGTGGTCACCTCATCCAAATTTCTCATTACCTAAAAGAGATCCTGACATTCAGAGCAATTCTTAGTAATTTTTTTCCAGTTATTCACTTGATAAGGCCCCAGTGATTTTCACTTCCTGGTATTCATGCCCGTGTCTAGTCCCCTGCCACACTGAGTAAGGCTTACCACAGTAACTAATAGGATGCTATGGGAAATTCTAGACTACGACTTCTGAGGCTGGGTCATGTTTTCTGGATTGTTCACTCTGGAGGAAGTCAACCACCACATTGTGAGGGCATTCAGGGAGCTCACAGAGAGGTCCACATGTGAAGGAACTGGGGCCCCCTGCCCATTAGGAGCACCATGTGAGTGCACCATCTTGGAAGTAGATCCCCAGGACAGCCAAGCCTTCAGATGACTGTTGCCCAGGCTGACATCTTAGCTGCAACCTCCCGAGACACTGATATAGAACCACCCAAATAAGCTGTTTCCAAATTCCTGACCCAGAGAGATGGGGAGATAGTAACTGTATCTGGGGATGATTTGTTACACAGCAAGAGGTAACTAATATAGCTATTAGAGCATGCCCAGGTGCTAACTGAGTTTGGTAGGAGGGTATATAACATTGTGTGGTGTAGTGGTTAAGAGTGTGAGCTCTGAAGTATGACAGTTTGATTTTGAATCTTGACTTGGCCACTAATAACTTGCAACCTTGGGCAAGTTACTTAACATCTTTAAGCTTCAGTTTAATTATCGGTAAAATGGAGATAATAGTAGTAACCATCCTATAGGGTTGTTGTGAAGATTAAATGATACTATATATATAATATCTAATGTTATCTAGTATGACATTTTATAATCTAATATTAGATATACAATAATATATAATAATATATGTTAATTAACAATATAATACATTATATATTATAAATTATACCCAATAATATATAATATATATTTATATAATATATATCAATATGTAATATATAAGTATATTATTAAATTATATATAACTTATAATGTTATTATAATATTAACTACTTTAATCTAAATCCTATAGGATGGTTACTACTATTATATATGTATTATATGAATATAATCTTGGCTAGAGTATTGGTTTCATAGTAGGCACTCAATAAAACATTAGCTATTAGTCCTTGCTTTTGAGGAGCTGGAGAGGAGAGACTTGTTTACCAGGTATTAGAGACATCATGGTTGAGTGTGCAACAGAAGGTGTGCAATGCTTCTGGGAGCCACAGGGAGGGGCAGTTAAGCCTTGGGGAGTCAGATGGATTCCCAGATGAAACTGATGTTTGGATGGACTTCGGAGAGAAAAAAATTTCTCTGGGCAGACAAGTGAGATTAGGGCATTCATGGAAGAGCACTGTGTTTTGATGCAAAGGCAGCAGACATGGCGGAACATAGCACAGGAACAGGCTGTGAAGATGGCCACAAAGCTGGCACAGCTTACACTGGGTGGAAGAGACGCAAAGAATGATGGGAGATGATATGCAGAAGGAAGCTTTGTGGGTTGTGTCAAAGAATTGGCCAGAGAGAGCTAGTAGTTTTTGTTGGATGGAGGGCACAAATAACTTAAGTTTTACTTCTGTATTAGTTCTGTTTTCACACTGCTAGTAAAAGACATACCAAGACTGGGTATTTTATAAAGGAGAGGTTTAATGGACTCACAGTTCCACATAGCTGGGAGGCCTCACAATTATGGTGGAAGGAGAAGGAGCAGCAAAGGCATGTCTTACATGGTGGCAGGCAAGAGAGTGTATGCAGGGGAACTCCCATTTATAAAACCATCAGATCTCATGAGACTTATTCACTATCATGAGAACAGCATGGGAACAACCTGCCCCCATGATTTAATTACCTCCCACTGGGTCCCTCCCACAACATGTGGGAATTATGGGAGCTACAATTCAAGATGAGATTTGGGTGGGAACACATCCAAACCATATCAACTTCCTTAATCCTAGTATTAGAGATCATGGCCTGGAGAGGGACAGATGGCAGCCACTAAGACCAGTTAGGAGTTTTGCAAATGACTCAAGAGAAGGACGGGAATTTAAAAAGAAATTTAGGCGATGACAGGGGTGAGGAGGAGTAGGAAGTGGATAAATCAAATTCTAGGAGATGATTCTCAAATAACTGCATAATGATAATGCAGATAGCACAGTGATCCTCCCTTATCCATGGTTTTGCTTTTCATTGTTTCAGTTACCTAGGGGCAACCAAGTTCTGAAAATATTCAGTAGAAAATGCCAGAAGTAAACAGTTCCTAAGTTTTAAACTGTGTGCCATTCTGAGTAGCATGATGAAATCTCTTGCTGTCCAGCTCTGTGCCGTCTGGGACGTGAATCATCTCTTTGTCCAGTGTATCCATGCTGTATATGCTACTTGCCTGTTAGTCATTTAGTAGCTGTCTCAGTTATCAGATCAACTGTCACAGTGCTTGTGCCCAAGTAACCCTTATGTTACTTAAAAATGGCCCCAAAGCATAAGAGTAGTGATGCTGGCAATTCAGGCGTGCCAAAGAGAATCTTCCTTTCAGTGCGAAGGTGGAAGTTCTCCACTTAAGGAAATTTAAAAAGAAATCATATACTGAGGTTGCTAAGATCTACAGTAAGAACAAATCTTCTATACATGAAGTTGTGGAGGAAAAATAAATTTGTGCATCGTGTACGTGTGTGTATTGGTTTGGTACTATCTGAGGTTTCAGGTGTCCACCAGGGGTCTTGGAACATATCCCCCAAGGACAAGGCAGGGACTACTGTAATTTTCTAACTTTTCCACTAGGGCTTTACAAGACTTCCATCAAATAGAGATTATAACTGTTCTGTGCAGCTACACTTTGCTGAGAAACCATTAATATGCCAAGCATTTTGCCAGGTGCTTTAATGTATGTTATCTCTAATCTTCACAGTAGTTCTATAAACTTGGCATTATAGGCTCATTTTACAGAAGAAGAAACTGAAGCTCAGAGAGGTGATGTAACTTGCAAAAGACTGCACAACTAGCAAATTGCAGAACTGAGAGTATAACCCAGCTTATCTGATTGCATCCTGTTTATCGTCACACTACACTGTTCAAAACTGGATAGGAAATGTGAGAATTACAGTCATGCGATAGGCTAGGTGCAGTGGCTCACGCCTGTAATCCCAGCACTTTGGGAGGCTGAGGTGGGTGGATCACTTGAGGCCAGGAGTTCAAGACCAGCCTGGCCAACATAATGAAACCCCGTCTCTACTAAAAATACAAACGTTAGCTGAGCATGGTGGCCAGTGCCTGTAATCCCAGCTACTCAGGAGGCTGAGGCATGAGAATCACTTGAACCTAGGAGGTGGGGGTTGCAGTGAGCTGAGATCGTGCCACCGTACTCCAGTCTGGGTGACAGAATGGGACTCTGTCTCAAAAAAATAAATAAATAAAAAATAAATAAAATAAAAAATAGCTATGAGATGATATACATGAACACACTCTGAAAAGGTTAAGGGTATGATATAAATGTGTTAGAATTATCATTATTATATCATCCCCTCACCCATGCTGCTCTTTCACTAGTTGGGGGATTGTTTCTCTTCTGGTATGGAAACAAGATATTATAGAATGTAGGGCAGCCAGGAGGTGAGAGAAGTTCAGATGGTCCCCAAGTCCTACTGATTTCATGTCCAAAAGGGCAGTGGCATCGAGCAGTTCATTATTGCCTCTTCTAAGAGGGCTGTTCTCTGCAAGCTTTTTGGCTAAGCCTGTGATCTCCTTGGGTCTTTAGCTTATGGGAAGAGTAGAGGAGGGGTTATTCCATAAGCTAGCTTAAAAGGAGTATTTAGATATACTCCCCCAAAAGGCTTTACTTTCCAAAATTTACACTGAGATTTTAAAAGTTTTGTTAAGTGAAGTCACGAACAAACTTCGAATAGTTTGCGAAATTGGCAGATGATGCACTTAGCAAGGTTGTGGAACACCCGCAACAACTTTTTTTTGTTTTTGTCTTTGTGACGGAGTCTCACTCTGTAACCCAGGCTGGAGTGCAATGGCGCGATCTTGGCTCACTGCAACCTCCGCCTCCTGGGTTCAAGTGATTCCCCTGCCTCAGCCTCCTGAGAAGGTGGAACTACAGGCGCTCACCACCATGTCTGGCTATTTTTTTAAAATATATATTTTTAGTAGAGACAGGATTTTGCCATGTTGTCCAGGTTGGTCTCAAACTCTTGACCTCAAGTGATCTACCTGCCTCGGCCTCCCAAAGTTCTGGGATTGCAGGCGTGAGCCACCATGCCCAGCCCTGCTACACCTATTTTAAGGCATTCTTGTCCTGGTCTAGTTGAGGAATTTGGAGGTCCTGATACAGCCCCCCAGTTTCTGAAGCCTAACCAAGGAGGCTTCTGAGAATGGTGTTCTGTATAGTATCACGGGAGGACAAAGTTGGCCTCATCTGGAAAGCTCTGCAGTCTCATGGGATTCCTGTTACCATGGTGAGTTCCAGAACCAATGCCTGTAAGGATGCAATTTGCCACTTATAGGGTATTTATAAATGCCGTTTTCAGACACAGTGCACTGGGCAGGTTGGCTGCAGGGCTGGTAGTAGGAAAGCATGAAATGATTATCAGAGTCACCCTGATTAAAGACAGGGTGTGAGTGGGGCCTGTCACAAGTAAGCCAGGGTGAGGTGAGCATAGGAACCTAAAAACCAGCCATGGGAACAGGAGACAGGATGTCATGGAGAAATCTCATTAATTGACCTTGATGGTCACAATCTCATTTGTCTTCTCTTTAAAAAATAAATTGTCTTTTACCCTTATTACAAAAGTAGTTCATAATTATTGTAGAAAATCTAGAAAATTTTAGGTGAACTAAAAAAATTTAAAAAGTTAATATCATTTAAAGGTAGTCATGGTTAATACTTTTGTTGAATACCACTGAAATGTACGTTTATCTACAAATGTTTTACAGTTTAACTACGGACTCATCCAATAGTACTACTTTTTCCCCACTGAACATTGTAACATGAATATTTTTTTCCATTTAGTACATATTCTAAGTCATCGAGTGTAGTGTTCAACTGAGAAAACACCTTACTTAATTACTTCCTAATGGACATTTCGGCTGTTTCCCTATTGTTAACATTCTGTATTGATAAGTTTTGTGACTTTTTGTATAAATCTGAGACCATTTCTTTAGAGTAAATTCCTAAAAGTGGAGGATTTCCTGTATCAAATGGTGTGTCCCATTTGAGGGTTTTGAAATGCGTCTTACCCAACTTCTCTCAAGAAAGTGGTACAAATTTGTATTACCACTAACAACAGATGAGATGGTTTAAACTTTAATGAGTTGCATCTTAAAGATACTGTTGGAGGAAATGAATAGAGAGACTTAGTTTTTTGTCTAATTGATATGGGGAAAATGTTAGTCACATTTCATTCTTGAGACTATTATTGCATAACCAGATACCGTTCAGTGAACCCACATAAGCATTTGTCAAGTACCTACCATGCTCCCAGGACTGGGCTGAATATCCCTGCTGCTAGTGTTAGTTTCAAATACTTAGTACAGCAATCAATAAATGAGAGGACCTGCTGGAATATAAGTAGAATATGAGACACTGAGCTTCATAGTGGAAGGAAATTAGTGTTTTCTTTGCCAGATGTTGAACTATAGCAGTGGTTTTCAAAATGTGGTCCCTGGATCATCAGCATCCCTTGTGATAGATGGGCATTCTCTGGCCCTACCTACTGAATCAGAGACTCTGGGATTTGGGCCCAGCAATTTATGTTTTAACAAGATCTTAACTACCAAACTTCTGCAAGATGCCAAAGATTGAGAACCACTGAGCTATAAAAATGCAGCAAAGGCAGAAGAGGTCAGACTTGTTGGGTATAGGTGGGGTGACTAACTTCTGGTTTGCCTGGGACCATCCCAGTTTTAGCACAGAAAGTCTCGCATCCCAGGAGCCCCTTCTGTCCCAGCTAGATGGGGATGGTTGGTCACCCTGGTAAAGGGTGGCAGGGGTGAAGGAAGGCTCTCTTCATTGCAGCCTAAAGGTAATTATGGCAGAAAAAGAATAGAAGGGCCAGCAGAGAAGGTTTCAAGATGGAGGGCAGATTTCAGAAGCTGCTTTCTGCTTGTCAGCTCTATGCTGATAGATGTGGTGGCAGGAGGTTACCTGCAGGAAGCCAGCAGATGGCTAAGGCATCTTGCTGAATCCCTTGACAGGAGTCACAGCTGTTAGAACTTGATACTTTCTGGAAAGGGGAAGGTTGGCATTCACCAAACTACTGCAAGATGCCAACTTGAAAAAAAATCCATGATTAATCTTAGCAGTGATGACAATGAAATCATTTTACAGCAAAAACCATAACCAAAAGTGCTTTGTAATTGCAGCAATTTCCATGTCCTGACTGATGGCATCAGATTCTAGAATGGTGTCCAGCTTATCTGCTTACAAGAACTAATCCTGAATAAGATGTAACATTCATTCTTAGAGTAAGCATTCATCCTGGATTTTCTAAAGCAGGTGCAATTTAAACTCTTTTTGTTCTTTACTACAGTCATAATGTATAAGGCATGTAAAGTTTCAGTTTTGAAAGTACAGTGTACAAAATTGTAATAAAAGTAATCATATGTTACATTGTTACATGCATGGTGTTGATGACAGAAAGACAGGAGGGCCGATTTATAGATCACTTAAACATACAAAATTCCTTATTTTTCCTAAATCAACAGTTCTGAACCTGTTTTCATAGTCCAATTACCTGGGGAGCTTTTAAAAAATGCTTGTGTTCAGGGTTCCATCCCAGAGATTGTGACTTAATAGGTTTGAAGCAGGGGCTTGGACATAGATATTAAAACAAACAAACAAACAAAATTCCCCAGGTGATACGCATTTGGGGTTGAGAACACTGTACTTACCCTGACATAAACCAATGGGTCCCAACTTTAGCATGTACCAGAATGGCCTGAAGTGCTATTCAGTAGGTCTGGGGAGGTGGGAGTGCAAACATTTGCATCTCTAAGGAGTGCCCTCGTGATGCTGATGCTGCTGGTCTGCAGACCAAGATTTGAGCACCAGTTTCCTAAACTATTCATACTCCAAACCCCAAATAATCGTACAAACCACATCTATCACCCATTAGCTAGACATGTGAATAAATAACTCCCTCTCAAAACATTTCTGCACATCTACTCCCACATATCCGGTATTTTTTTTCTCTACTGAGTTTAAAACATATTTCAATTAAAAAGCATATTTTAGAAAGCTTGGTATAGGTTTACCTTCCTCTTTAGGTCTTGCAAAATAGGATTATTTGTCTAGTGGTATCCTTTCTCCCCCACTAGATTGTAGGTTCTTTGAGGACATTTGTATGTTCAAAGCTTGCCCATGTGGCTTGGAACATCATAGGTGCTCAGTAAATGTTAGTAGTCAATGGTTATGCATAGAAATTGCATCATCATAACCAACCCTACTATTCCCAATAGTTTTTATAATGGGATTTAAATAGACTGACACTCCAAAATTAGGATCATAAAATACATTCACTTAGTGAAGTGGATGCTATTGCACAGGACAAGTAAAGAAGTGAGCAGAAGGTAACTACAAGTGAATTTCACCAAGAAGTACAATAATGTAGATAAGATGATATATCAGCAGTAGCTCTGAAGTGTGGACTGATACATAGAGTAGTTTAGTAATACAAGCACACACTTAAGGCTTTTGAAAAAAAAAAACTGTCACAACTTGTGCTAAAGCCACATTCATACATCCAAAAATCCACGCAAACGACCAAATATCCCATTGTTTGACAAAACTAATAATGCAATAGAATGTATTGACATAGTCCATCCCTTAACAAAACTATCACAAACATCCGCACTGAAAGAAAACAGATACAGGTACACACTTAATGAAAAACCCAAGTATATTTCTGGAGAAAGCAGCTACGGCAAATATGGAAACAGATTTAGTTCAATAAATAGCTGAATGTGTATGCTGGTCCACAAATCCTCAAGCCCATTTAATTTTCCTTTGGAATTTTCCCTTGGTCACCTTTTTTTGGACTTAATTTACTTTGTCATTTGCCCCTGGCTCTGTCACTTCTGTACCAGAGGCTGCTGGAGGGATCCTAAATGAAAAAAATCAATAATGCTAATTCCTTCAGAGGAGTCAAAAGAGATGTTGAATTTAAGAATGAAATGCTCCTAAAGGTAGATGAGTTCAAGTTGTCTTGCATTGTGTTACTATACTTAAAAAAGTTTGCTGTAGAGAAAGGGAAAAAGCACATGGTCTGGGTTTCTGAAGACCTGGCAATGAAAGTTGGAGGCTTCCTATTTTGTAAAATCTGACCAAACATGGAAATAACAGGAAAAGATGTCTGAGTCTGGTTCACAGTTATCTAACATCATCAGCATTTGTAAGGGTTAATATTAAAAAAATAAAAAACTTCCAAATAACGTAAAATTTTGGAAGGTAATGTTTTAAAAATATTTTCTGCATAACTTTTCTGAACCATACACTTATGAATATGGAACTTAAATTTAATGCTGCAGTAAAGTGAAAGCAACAACGAATGTAGGGAAACTGGATTAAATTAGTTCAATATTCTCCAGGCCAAAGGCCTTTGATCAATATTTTGTCTAATTTTCTCTTTCCAGCATATATCACAAACATAAAAGGAAGAATATTCCACTTTGACTGGGGTCAGCTGGGAGGGCTTAGAGGATGCAGGATTGATGGAATTTGCATAAAACTGGGCAGGACTTTTTAGCTTGTTAATATCTGTATTGCGATTGAAAGTTTATTGGAAAAATGTGCTGATCTCAAAACTACACTAGTTCTGCCATGACAGCAAGAGAGTGGAACCAACAAATTCTTTCATCTAGAAAGAAAATGAAAACCAGAGCTTGAATAATGGAATGTATCTCAGATCTGGTACTGAATGTGGAAAATTCGAGAAGTAATACATTGGTACTACTAATAGTATCATGTACGGTTTTAAACTTTGGCTAACAAAATGTACTCATAATGAAAGGTAATGCTTCAACCCCAGTCATCCGTCTGAGTTTCACAAGATACAGAATCAGTTCATTCAACAAGTATTTATTGAGTGCTTACCATGAACCAGGTATTGTTCTAGCTCTGAAGATACCACCATTAAAGAATAGTAAAAAATAAAAATCCCTTTTGTCATGGATCTTGCATTCTAGTCAGGGAAAGACAGAAAATGCATACAAAGTAAGTCAAATGTAAAGTATCTTACATGGTGGTTAAGTGTTATGATGAGTTACAAAGCAGGAAAGTGGGTAGGATAACATCCTGCCCCTTAAAAAAGCACTAGGGAAGGCGTTAATGAAAAGATGATCTTAGCCTACATACCTGAAGCGAGCCATACAGATAGTGGCGGAAAGTAGGTTCTAGGTTAGGGGAAGAGAGGGGTAGGGCAAAAGGAAGATTATTCCTTTTTTTCCACGTCCCTCTATCCAGTGTGAATTTGCTAGGCCTAAGTATATTTATTTATTTGTTTTATTGAGGTTTGAGCTGTGGAATAATGGGCTACATTTGTTTTCTTCTCTATACTAGTTTGTACTAAAAAAACTCTAATTAATGCAGCTGACAATAATGTGTACTGAAACCCGGACACATTGAGGCATTTAACTTTTCTGGGAAAGCTGTAGCTACCGTCGGCGTATGATTTATGACTATAAAAGTCAAATAGTTGAACCTGGGGTAGTCACCCAGTGAATGCGATTGGTTCTTTGGCAATTGTGTCCTAAACAAAAGCACTCTGTCTTTTATGGTCAGCATTTTGCTAAGCTCCAACTAGGTTACTCCACATTTACTGATAGGAGAATTGTAATGAGAAACACCAGTAAAAATGAGAGGTTGACCCCAGTAGAAAACCAAAAGCAGGTTCTTGTGGCTTTCCCAGGTGCAGATTTGAAAGAGACACTATTACTAATAAATAAGTAATTAGGTTATTACAAAGACCAATATTTTCTTTTGTCAGAATTTTAATCACTGAAATGGTATAACCACAGTTTGTATTTTTGCCTGAAATAGGAGTGGAATTTGCTGGTGTTAACAAATGCAAGAACAAAATAATACTATGTAAGCTTAGTTAACTGTTTTTCAATAGCCTTTAGAAGAATTTTCTATAATACACACATACTTTTTTTTTGAGATGCTAAAATAAATTTTAATAATTGTTTGTCACATAACATACTGTGTAGCTATTTGATGAAATCTACCGCTGTGTAATAATTATTAAAGTAAGTCTTGTATGATAAGAATATATTAGTTTTTTGGGTACAATTTCCATGAAAATACGTAAATGAGAAAACAAATAACTAAAATAAGAAACAGGAGGTTTTTTATACATACTGTTGTCATCATATGAAATTACTCTGTTAACTAAATTAACCTGACATTGTCACCCTTAAAAGCAAAATCTAAACAAAACTAATTCTCAAATTTATTTATTTTAATTTTAGTAATATATTTTATTTAACCCAATATATCCAAAATATTTTCATTCTAATATGTAATCAATATACAAAAATTATTAAAGAGATGTTTTACATTCTTTTTTCATACTAAGGCTTGAAAATCCAGGGGGTATTTTATTTATTTATATTTATTATACTTTAAGTTCTAGGGTACATGTGCACAACATGCAGGTTTGTTACATAGGTATACATGTGCCATGTTGGTTTGCTGCACCCATCAACTTGTCATTTACATTAGGTATTTCTCCTAATGCTATCCCTCCCCCAGCCCCCCAACCTCCGACAGGCCCCTATGTACACACACACTTATTTCTAAAAGAATTAATTTTAATTACACAAGCTGATTATCTTTGGATAATCAAATTTAAAACATGACATTTATGTGTAGAGCCCTTTTTATCAGCCACCACCCCAAATCCTGATTTTCTTCAAAAGGTAACCACTGTGATCACTTTGATATGTATTTTATGACTTTTAAAGAATTTACATATGTATACACATATACACACAATACATGTATATGCTCACACTGGTAGGATAGTTATGTAAGAAAATAAATGGTATTTATATATCTATATCTGTACCTTTATGCCAACAACATGTCTTGGGGGTTATTTCCCATGCTGGAATATTAAGACCTACCTCTTTCTTTTCACTTACTGCATAGCAGTCCACAATATGGTTATACCATAATTAATTGCTATCTTATTTGGACATTTAGCTTGTTGCACACTTCTCAACTACAAGCCATGCAGCAATGAACTCTGTAGTGCCCTTGTGCAAGTGATTGGGCAGTGGTTTTCACTGTGGCACCCAGACCAGCAGCATGTGCATCACCTGGGAACTTGTTAGATACAAATTCTTAGCCCTACCCTAGACTTACTGACTCATAAACTGAGGGTGGGGTCCAGCAATCTGTAGTTTAACAAACCCTCCGGTGAATCTGATGCATTATAAAATTTGAAAACCACTGGCAGGTATGTCTGTATATACAGACATACATCTGTGGATACAGTCAGTTCTATAATGTAACATATGTGTTCTTAAACACCACTGTGCTATGCAAAAGTATGTACTAAAAGGCCACAGGGCTTATGAGAAAAATGAGGTTGGGGCACAACAGTTAAAAACTTTATCAGTGACACATTAAAAACAAAAGCTGGGAGCCCATTAAAAATGATAGCGCGGTTTTATACATGTTAAATGGGTAAATACACAAATGCTACAGTAAATATGGCACCTTCCCTTGAAAAGACCAGAAGTTTGCTTGTGTAAGTTGGTATTGGAGGGGTTGTCCCCTGTGAGTTTTTGGGTAGTGGCGGAAGGAGGGTTATATGAAATTGGAAGGTAAGTTGGTTTAACACCAGATGTGGTGAGTGTGGCTCCTACCCCACGTGGTGAACTGAGGCAGTTGGTCATGTTGAGGTGTGTGCGTGTGTGCATTTTGTGTATTCCTATATGGCTCAGTCCATTTGGGTGCCGTTTTCTGCTTTTCCCTAGCATGTCTTGTGGATAAGCAAATGTGAAATTGGAGTTATGTTCAAATTTTCCCACAATGTATCAATTTCCTTGGAATAAATTTGCCTTTTCAATACAGGTGTCATAGCTGTATGTATGGATGCTGACTCTTTTGCATACATTACACAAAATAACTCCACACACTGTACTGAATGCTGTTTTTCACTTAATATTTCTTAGAGCTTTTTCCGTATCACCACATAGTTACTCATTTTTTTAAATGGCATTTAAAGCATTACGAGATGACTCATTTGATCTCCAAAATGCAACAACCTACACTCCCATCAACATGCTTCCTACACTTTGGCCAATATGACCTATTATCACATTTATTAACTTTCGCCAACCACTAGTTAAATGTCTCTCTCCTTCCTCTCCCGCCCTCTCCTCCCTCTCTCTTCTCCCCCACCTCCACAGAGACATTTACATTGTGAGGAATGCCTCTCATAAGTACACTGATAGAAAAAGAACTTTAAAAGTGTGAAACAGGTGGCGAGGTGGTGTTGAAATGCTAAAAAAAAAAAAAAAAAAAAAAAAAAAAAAAAATGGATATGAAAGAAAACATAAAAACCTATTAAAAAGGCAGAGAAAAGGAATTTCCTTTCTACTTATTTTTCACTTCCACCTTTGCTAAATATATCTTATCCACTTTATGAGATAAGATATTGAGTTGACCCTGTAGGGATTCCATCTGTCACTCTAGCTGGTTGACGTCTCCAAAAATGCAGCTTACACTATTAATCCATTCACTTCAGCAAAACATGTCTAAGGGCATCAGATTCTTCTATTTATCAGTATTGGGTTCCTTGGCCCCAACAAGCTCAGCAGATACAGCTGAACAGAGTGATGTGATGGCTTCAGCTCTTGAGTCTGGGGCTTCTAACAGCAAAAGTGACAGAAATAGTGGCTCATGCAGGTGTCAGATGTTTTCCTGTAAAGAGGTTGGCAATGGATGTAAATGCTTCCAGCTGAGCACATTACCAGGCAGGATGAGCCATAATGATTTAATAATGAAATCACATTGGTTTATGATCATTGTTCTTATTAGGAAATATTGCTTTTTGATGATTTATTATGTGAAACTGAGTTTTCATATAAACACTGTGATTTGCATTTATATGTAATATATATTTGCATATATATATATCTGAGTCAGAATGACTTACTAAAAGTAATCACCAAAAAAAAAAAGAGGATGCAATATTGATGTAAATATGCCAAAAATATTTAAGGAAATGTAGAAATTATGAAGATTATTATGATGTTGCCGCTTCAAAATAATATTAGATGCATTTTCCTTTATGTGAAAATGGCAGAGAACTAGTAGCCGGAACAATCTCTGTTTTGCAATTAGGCTTTTGCACCTTGAAATCACAAACTATGACATTATTAATAAAATATAAAGAATATATATGAGGGTTATATAGAACCACCATTTCCCTTCTAAATTAAGGACTTGCTTTCCTGTCCTCATTTCTCCTCATGTGTGGAGAAATGGAGAGAGAGAAAATGGAGGAGAGAGAGAAAGAAGAGAGAGGAAGAACATTTTGACTTATAAAAGAGCTTTCAGTCTCATAGGGCCTAGAAGAGTTGCTCTGGAGCAGTGAAGGACACTATAGAAGGCTTCTTTCCCTCTCTTTGGTCATGATTCTTTGCTCTATCAGCTGTGATGACTTGTAAGTACAGTTCCTAAGATCAACCCAGGGTGCAAAATTTAGTGGTGAGTTGCAAGGGCAAAGCAAAGCATGTCTCTCACTCATCTGCACTCAATATCAGGTACATAATTTGGGAAGCCCAGTGCAAAATAAAAATGTGGGGCCTCTTGTTCCAAAAGCAGGAAAAAATGCCATTGAGGGTGCTAAAATATAAAGCCTTGCCCTATCTTTCATGGCTTTTCTCTTTCAACTTGTCATGGTATTGTTTTATTTGCTATTCAATGCTACTATAAGAAAAATTAAAGACGTAAGTCATTAGCATGAGTGTTACTTTTCATCTCAATATTGTGCAATGTCAGTTTTAAATGCAAACATAAGAGCATTTAACTTGTACGTGGAATCACCAAAATTACAGAGTTTGTATTTTGTAGCTTGTATGTGCATATGTATTTTGTTCTTACCAGCATGGAGGAAATGCTGAACAAAACTCAACTGTTTTTATTTCACTTCTTAATACATGTTCATTCTACCAATACTCTCTACCTTTGGTTTACTGATGAGTAAGGAAGGATTAAAAGGAAAAGAAACTATAGGTTATTGTATAAGGCTGTTCTCACACTGCTAATAAAGACATACCTGAGGCTGGGTAATTTATAAAGGAAAGATGTTTAGTGGACTTACAGTTCCACATGGCTGAGGAGGCCTCACAATTATTGTGGAAGGTAAAAGAGGAGCAAAGTCATGTCTTACATGGTGGCAGGCAAGAGAACTTGTGCAGGGGAACTCCCCTATATAAAACTACTGGATCTCATGAGACTTATTCACTACCATGAGAACAGGATGGGGGAAACTACTCCCATGATTCAGTTATCTCCACCTGGCCCCACCCTTCACACATGGGGATTATTACAATTCAAGGTGAGATTTGAGTGGGGACACAGCCAAACCATATAATTCACCTTTTCTCTGTCCTTTTATGTCATCATTTTCAGTGTAGGTGTTTGGCCAATACAGGGAAGTAACAGGTATAAGAAAGGTTATGACAGGATTCCTTGGACATTCATGTTTCTTAGAATGCCACTACCTTCTTTTGGTCATTGAAGCAAATTCTGGTTCGAATGGAAAGTATGGCCTCTTAGGGCTATCAGAGCTTACTCAGTTCTAGATGTATCATATTTACCTTGTATTTGTTTGGCAACTCACTAAACTCCTACGCACTGTGGGCCTGATGGAGTCCTGTGCTCCTGGGGCATTGTGAATGCTGTGTGAAAAATGGGGCTCCTAGGAACAGCAGACACATATTGTGCACATTTTCTCTGCTCACACACACATGTTCCATTGTCTCCTCGGGCTCCACTAAAAAAATACAAGTTCAAAGATAAAATCATTATGAATTTCAAGACAGTGGCAGGAGAGGATTAAACTAAGTGCAGAACCCTTTTCTGTGTGGGGCCTGTGTGACTACACAGGTTGCACACCCACAGAGCCAGCTCTTTCTGTATCAGGCAAAGCTGCTGGACAGCCTGAAGCCTCATGAGCATGCCATGTATGAAGGAGCCCAGCTCACAGCAGGCTAGACATTGCCAATAGTGTACCAGTGCAAAATGGTTTCCCTGAAACCATTTAATACACTTATTTCAAACTCAGTTGAATTGATATCATTGAGACAGCTAGATCTCTTAGAGTGCTCCCAGTGCCAGGAGGAGTGCCTTTCAGATGGGTCTTTGAAACCTCAATGTTATAGCTAGAACCAGGTACTCATCATTGAATCACTCTCTCTATATCACTTAACATTTTTTCTTTCTCATAGGATTTCCAGCAGGAGAGCTCCAGAAGCCTTTCTTTTGGGGAACAGAATATCCTCGGTGAGTAAATGAGTAAAGAAACCAGTTACTGACCAATTGGGAAGAACATGTTGCTTTGGTAGAGGACAGAAGAAACAAAGTCAATGGTTATTCAGCAGAAAGATGCCATGGAATCTGGCATGGGTCGGCTGTACTCTTTTTGGGTATTTGTTTTCTGATCCTTATTACCAGGGTGTATGACTGGACAGGAAGGCCAACTTACACATAGGTGGCTTTCATTTTTATGCATTTATTCTCTTACCCATTAACTCATACTACCAGCATTTGGACATTGAAGGATTGTTGGGATTTGAATTGATGGGATGAGTCTAAAACCATTCCAGATAGAAGAAACAATGTGAGATAAGGAGGAAAAAGTGTTTCTATAATGGCAGAGTCTAGTTTGGCTAGCCTAAATGGTATATGAAAGGACGTAGTGGAAAAGAAGATTGAGGTTTGATATTGGAGGGCTCCGCATGTCAGGTAAGGAGCTTGGATACTAATAGGCAATAGAAAATGTTGAAAGTTTTGAGCAAGTTAGATAATTGAATTTATCTTTAGAAACATAACCTGTGTAGCTACAGAATAAGTCAAAATTGGTAGTGTATGGACTTAGGGATACCAGTTTAAAGGTCATTTTAATACCAACAGATTGTAGACTCATGTAATTCACAATTTCCATACATAGTAGAGATTCTGATAATGTCAATAATTTCACCATTTTTATTATATACTTTTTACTTGCTCTGGTGTTTTAATTCATGGAAAATTTTAGTCTTGATTCTGTAAGTTGAGTGAGTCGCTTATGTTTTGGTTTGGATATATGACAATTTAAAAATAATTATGTAGGTTTAAATGATATAGATTTCCATAAATACATCAATAAGAGAGATATGTTGGCAATGTTTTCATTTGGGCTTTGGGCTTTCCCAGTAGCAGACCTTGTGATAAGTATTCAAGTGCAATTAGTTCTTTTGGGAGGTGGTACAAGGAAACACCAGCAGGGGAGTGGAGAATTGAGACAGTGAGAGAAACAAGCCAAATGAATTGTGTCCTATGAGTCTTTCATGGCTGCCAAAATGAATTACTACAAACTTAGTGGCTTAAAATGACATAAACTTATAAGCTTATAGTTCTGTAGGTCAGAAGTCCAAACTGGTTCTCACTGGGCTAAAATCAAGGTGTCAGCAGGGCTACATTCCTTTCTGGAAGCTCTAGAGATAAACCTGTTTTCTTGCCTTTTCTAGCTTCTAGAGGGGGGCCCACATTCCTTGGCTCATGACCTCGTCCTCCATCTTTAAAGTTCCATAGTCACATCTCCTTCTGACTCATCTTCTGTCTCTCCCTTCTACTTATAAGGACCCTTGTGATTACATTGGGACCATTCAGATAATTCAGGATAATATTCCTGTTTTAAGGTCAACTGATTAGCAAACTTAATTCCATCTGCAGCTTTAATTGCCCTTTATTGTGTAACATAACATATTCACAGGTTCCAAAGATTAGCATATGGACATCTTTTGTAGGCCATTATTTCACCTACCACATGTATGTTACAAAGTCAGTTATCACCATGGGCAACTGGAGCTCAATCTTGCTGGGAAACTGTAAAACATGCTTCAGAGTGATCCCACCTCAGGCACATGGGAGCTGGGGTATTTATCTATCCTCCAACTCACCTTCCATCATTGATTGAGGACTCCTACCAGGGGTACCTGGCAGTGCCCATCCTAGGCCAAGAGGGCTCTAGTGGCTGGAGAAAGTCCTTAGGCCACTAGTTTTAGGTGCTGACATTTGAAGGCTGTCAGATTGGTGTGCTCAAAAATAGGGCTAAGAGGACATGGGCAGTCATTGATAAAGCTTACTACAGGGAAGCACCATTGTTAGAATAAACAAAAATTCCAGGTTCTTATTTAACCAAATCTATTAATAATATCCCAGGCCTCAGCTGCATAGTTTTCTTTGGTGTTCAGATGTTTGGAATCAATTTGTCCTGCTTTTAAGTTTAGAAATATATATATATATTTATATATATTAT